>NW_024751286.1:120000-342500 GCF_018991925.1 Homarus americanus
TGACTCCAGTCATGTCTCACTTGTGTGTGTGTGTGTGTGTGTTGGGAATTTGTACACCATCAATAAATATACAGTTAATTAAAAATTTCTCAATGTTCTAATTTCCTCAATATAATTACATATGGCTTCAAAATTCTTCAAAGAAGTGTTCAAATTTCAAAACTTTCCCGGGGGCTTACAGCTCCCCCCGGAACTCCCAGATGTTTAGGCTCGCTTCACTCGCCACCCCACCCTCTTGGGTAGTTATAATGAGGGGGGGCCTCCACAAGGAGGCTGCCCATGGGCCTCCACAGGTCTAAATCTGGCACTGGATGATGATGATGATGATGAATTCAAAAGTTATGCAGCAGGTTTGTAAAGTTAACATGTAAGTAGGTGAAAAATGCATTTCATATATACACTAGTAAAAGAGGAATACAAAAGAATCCCTTACCTTTGGTCAGAAAAATGAAGCAGCATATTTATGATCAACTCAGTCACTTGAAGCAGAACTTGTCTACCACTAGAAGTGATAAGTAAATCCTCATTGTTCACCTGATAAAAGATACAGTTTGTTTCAATAACAAAATGATACAAAACTCTTTAAGAGATTATGAAAGCTGATCAAGGCTAAATGTTGAAGTAAAGTAAGAGCTTTCAATGGTGGACTCATTGACTGTAATGGTAATTAAAAGTGTAACATAAAACTCAACACATTCTGTAGTTAGATTACATCCTAGACAACAAATTAGAAGAAAAAAATTGGAGAAGCAAACTTCTCATAAACCAAACAAATTTCCCCATTTAATTATGAGGACTCTTGAGTACATGTGACTCTTAATCACAACCTAACCTCATAAACATGCCAGTTCTCAGCTGCCACTGTACTGTACCAGAAAAAGAAGAGAAGCTAAGGATAATCCTTTTGCCTTAAGCATACCAGCTTGTTAAAAACTACAGTAAACCCTAAAAAATCTAGATTTCAGATAGTTTGGACCCTTTCCGGGCAAGAAACATTAGTCAGAATCCTTAAATATTTGTTGTTGGAAATTCCCGCCGCACGCGGTCACTTGAAATTGCTGCCAATCATCAATCCCTTGGCCTCTTTCCTCCTCTCAAACAAGTGAATGAGCAGTTTATTCCCCCACTCTTAGAATGGACTCACCCAAAATGCTGCACTGTGATTGGTTAGCTATAATTTCAACACATCAGCCACAGAAAAATGGTAAGATTTTAGGAAAAATAATTTAAACCATGATGACGGTAATCCTTCCGGGAAGAGCAGAAGACGAGAGCACATTGCATCATCCACACACACACACACACCCAAGCAGACACACCTGGTGCAGTCCATCTCCGATTATATTATTCTAAAGTAAAATTACAAATTATATATCGTATTTTTTCTATTATTTAATATTTTATATTATTATTGATGAAACATACATCATTAGAGGCTGATCATGAGAATATAATAATGATTAAATAAAAACAAATGCAAAAGTAGCAACAAATAGTTAGAAACTGTCAGGGAAGAGATTACCTTCTGATTCAGCTTTTCCTTTTATTTTGAAGACAATACAAATTATATATCATATTTTTCTATAATATTTAACACTGTGTTATATTATTTATGATGAAACAAACACAATATAATGTTAATCATCCGAGAATATGATGACGAATAAATTAAAAACCTGATGAACGCAGCAACAACCAGTACCACCCCCCCCCCCTCCTCCAGCATGTTTACACAAGTGTCAACTTGTAACCATTAACTCTCCTTAGGCCTATATCAAATATGATTATACTAATGTACAGTATCCCCATTGAGGACAATACAGTATAGTCTGGATTTACGCGTTTGGTCATTTACGTGGAACATGACCAGACGCGCCAATTATCAGTTATGCGGTAAATTCCATCATTTACGCGGCAAGCGGCGTGAGACGCGCCAATTATTAGTTACGCGGTCCATTCTTGACCTTACACGGGAAGCGCCGCGGGGAGGGTGCGCAGTATGTCGCTCTTACGTTATCGCTGACGTTATATGACGTATCGGACTGTGATTGGGCCACGCATCCTTACCTCCCTCCACCGCTAGCTGTGATTGGTCTAACTTAGCATGACGTGGCCTGCCACCAGAGGGATTAAGTCGCTGACCTAAGCTGCGCCAGTCTCATTGTTCTCAGTCTCCGCATATACTGTTCTCCCTTGTGCCCGCTAATCTGTTCAACAATGGCATCTGCTGGACCCCCACCACCCCCGAGAAACCTTGAATTACCTGGACCAAGCCGCCCCAAGCCCAAGAAGATACAATGCGCTTTAAGCTATGAAGTAAAATACAAAATCGTGCAGGAGTTGAAGAAAAGAACAAGACAAGTTGATTTGGCGAGCCAGCATGGCGTGAACGAATCTACGATCCGGACGATCAAGAAGGATGCCGCCAAGATAAAAGAACACATGAGCATCACATAGTCTGCAGGTGCTTCAATGGTGAAATATTGTCAGAATAAAGTGCTGCTCAAGACTGAGGGTTTATTGGTGAGCTACTTGATTCGTCAGGCGAGAAGGAACGTGGCACAGGACACGCGGTCAGTTCAGGAGTATGCCCGAGAACTTTACGTAGCAGTGGTGCGGAAAATGGAAATTGCAGAGCCCAAACACTTCACTGCTTCCGCTGGGTGGCTGCAAGGGTTTAAAAAAATGTCACAAAATAACTAACATTGAAATTGGTGGTGAAGGAGCTAGTGCTGACCATGCTGCCGCCATGAATTTTCACCATTCTTACGAGAAATTATGGAGGAAGGAGAGTACACCGACGACCAGGTGTTTAACATGGATGAATCCGGGCTCTTTTGGAAGAAATTACCATTCAAGACCTTCATAGTCAAGTCTGCCAGCAAGTGTCGGGGCCGGAAGTTGCAGAAGGAGCAGATCACCGTCCTGTTCACCACCAATGCCTCCGGTACCTGTAAGCTCAAGTTTTCAGTGATCCACACAGCCCGCAAGCCGCACGCCTACAAGAACGTGGACATGACCAAGCTAAATGTCCACTGGCTAACCTCCAGGAAGGTGTGGATGTTCACTGGTCTGTCCGTTTCCTGGTTTGACGACTGTTTCGTTCCTGACGTCAAGAAATTCTGCAAGCAACATAATGTTCCATTTAACATTTTGTTGCTCCTTGATAACGCACCAGGACACTCGCCCCTATTGCTGGATCATCACCCCAACGTAAAAGTGGTCTTCCTTCGCCCTAACACTAAGTCATTAATCCAGCCCATGGATCAAGAATTAATTTGTAATGTCAAGGCTGCTTTCTCAGCAAAGAAGTTTCGGCTCCTTAATGACTTAACCAACACCAAGGAGGAATTGCGGAACCATCTGAGTGGCACAGATAGCGAGAGAGAGGATCCAGAAGAAGAGTTGGCGGAGCATGAAGTGCGAGTCAAACAGTTTTGGAAGAAATTCAACTTCAAGAAAGCTGTTGATTTCTTGGTGGAGGACTGGGGGCAGCTGTCTGTGGCAACGATTCGTCATGCGTGACGGCATGTGTTGCAAGGTATCCCAGGTGGGAGGCAGAGGCAACCTGAGGCTGGAGAGGCTCAGTCTGTTGCAGTGGCAGTGGACCTTGCAAGAGAAGCTGCACAGAGTGTTAGAGCTGCAGGCTTCTCCGAGACCACCAACGACAACATCCTGGAGGTAATCAGGCAACCTGAGGTGACTGCCGACGAGATGCTGGAAGATGATGACGTCAGTGAGGCTGCAGGCGGTACAGCAGAAAAAGAAGAACAAAAGTTAAGTCATAGTGATGTAAAGGAGGCAATCGAGTATGTCGAGAAAGTCAAGCTCATCCTTTCAAAAGACCCAGTGAATCACCGCTATGAAGTTACCAATAACCTCCTGTTGCAGTCTATGGAGCCATATATCAAGATGTATCACGACAACATCAATGCTAGGCTTCAGCGTAATATTACAGACTTCTTCGCCCGCAACCCACCACAACCACAGCCAGCCTAAGTCAGTGACAGTGACGATATGGACTTTGAGGGGTTTGTCAGGGAGGCCCTGCAAACCTCTGTGAATAATAGTGACAGTGACTCACCGGAGGGTAACTAATCTGCCTTCTGCCTCAGAACCAGCCGCCATTCCCGTGTGCCGACCCATCTCTTCTACTAACATAGGTGTTAAACACCTTTATATTTGTACTGTAGTGTAGTTTTTTATTTATATATTATGTGTGTGTTCATACCATCATAAAATTAAGATGTTATTTTCACTACAAGGTACGTATTGTGTCGGAAAAAGGGTAGTCTGGGGTCGGCCCAGTCTCTATTTCAATTAATCCCATATGTTCTGTTATTTCGTTTCCACATTTCTCGTTTTACGTGGACCCCCACAGGTTCAAATGACCGTGTAAATCCAGACTATACTGTACAGTATATATTCTAATAAGAAATAAAGTAATATATATATTTTAAATATATTCTCTTTAATGAACTGTGCTACAATATACTATATATAAAGGAAAAATGTAACATGAAACATATATGACATTTAAAAGTCATCACGGGGGGCTAATGAGTGGCTGCACAGTGGCTCCCAGAAGTTTCAAAGATTTTCTGGACTTTTGATGGTTTACTGTATATGCCACTTCATGTATCAACAGTGCCTCAAAAATGGTTTCTAATGATAATATCCCAAAATAGACTAGGCACTGTGTAGCACAGCTTGAAGGATCATCACAGAAGTGCTTCACCTTTGTTGCAGTGCATACTCTATCACATCCATACTTCTAGACATCATTTCTAGGACTCCCTATAGAAAGTCAAGTCAATCAAGCAGACAGATTGAACACAGACTAAGAATTTTTAGTAATAAAGAAATATGTAAATAATTCAGCTTCTGCACAATATAGGGGGAAATTTAAGAGTTCCATTTACCTGGTCAATAAAAGTTATCACTCTCTCTAGTATCTGTTGCTCCTCCTTCTGAAGGCTCTTCACTTCCTTAAAATTTGCTTGCAATTGGATAGAGTCATTACCAATGTGCTGACTCTTTGGTAAGTCACATAAAAATGTAGCCAGACGATAACTCTCTTCTAGGCGAGTGAGAAATCCCGAGTTTTTCTGTGTACTTGATATTTTCTGCTTGTGTTCAATTAATGTTTTCCTTTCATTCTGTAATACAAAATGAAATAAAATCACTTTAAACTTTTGGTACAAGTTTATCAGTATGATGCAGAGTTAAAAAGAACAACATCAATTATGTCATTACCACAACACCCTAAATTACTCCAATTTTTTTTTTTTGAGCATCAGCTGATCAACTAAGGGGGTACTCAGCCAATTCAGTAATCTGTTCTATGTTTACATTCATTTCCAATGGAGTAAATATCAATAAAGTTGTGCTTTATAATATTTTTGCATGTTTTATATTAAAATTATTAGTCATTTTAACATTTATTCAACATATTGATAATATATGCAGTACAGGGAACTATTTCACAGTCATTAAGTTCACATACAACTTGATTAGTACTATCAAAGATTATATTCAGATATCCAGTATACCTATAAATATAACAGCACTGTCAGTATTCTTCAGTATGACTGTGCATGCCATGTTGAGGACTGCATGTACAATAATGTTTAAGAAAAGTTAGTACTTTCTTGTGTATAGATGGGCAAGGGAAACACTTGCTGCTCTTTCTGCCATCATACTGAGGCATAAAGTCACCATTAAAAAACCACAAGATGTCCCTCAAACTGCAAAAGTGAAAATGGGTCCCATGGACAGTGACAATAAAGTAAACACTGTACACTAGAACAAGCCTTTGGCGTTCCAAAGAAAGTGTTTATGACTACACTTCAGTGCCTTTACTTCCCCAACTTGTAAAGTATGGTACAGTAGGGTCGGGATATAGCGCGACTTTTTATAAAGATTTATATTTATACAGTAGAAGTCCAAAAATCCGGACTGCTTGGGGATTGGGTCGGTCCGGATTTTCGGATTTTCCAGATTCTCGGGCAGTACTTTTAAAATTCAATTTTAAGGAGGAATAAAGAACAGATGAACAGGTACAGCAATATCTAACTGTCTAATACCATGACGAGTCTTGAAATTCCTAAGCCATCCATCACTAAATGAGCACTCTGATTCAATGTTCATTTGCTACTTAAAAGACTTTGCTTTGGCACAAGCATCCGCCCAGAAATTGCCATACCTTCTGATCGTTTTAACAAAAACCATTCGTGCAACACTTTATCAAGATTTTCTAATTTTGGCCAATGTAAACTTTTTCTTTCAGCAATTTGATTGTAAAGCCCAGAAGAAGCTGTGAATTCTAGTATTTTATTCTTTGCCTTTTATATATCATAAATTGTAGACTTTTCAATGTCGTATGTTTCCATTAGAACAGTATTGCTCACACGACATTCTAGTTTTTTAATTATTTCAAGTTTGTCACTCAATTTCAACGTGTTCTTCTTTCTCTTCACACAACGAAGTTTATCTACTTTAGGAGCCATTATTATGGGCTTGTACTCTGTAAATGGAAAGAGTAGGACTCAAAATTACATACGTTGTCACAGTTTGATCGCTCGTTTTAAAGTGGCGACCGGCTGGTCGCTTTTCGCTGTGCAGCTGTGGCACTCACGCATGCGCAAATACACACAAAAGCCCGCTAAATTAAAAAAAGTTTGAGTGTTTTCGAAAAGTATGGATTCTCAGGTGGTCCGGATTTCTGGCATCCGGATTTTTGGACTTTTACTGTATTGGGACTACCAAAATTATCGCCATTTTCCAATATATAACGATAAATTTATTTATTTCACAAGGGAAATCGGGCAGGAAATATTTCAAGTGTACCGCCATAGCAAACAAATGCGTTATTTGCTCACCAGGGGCGCCACCATGGCTGTTCACCCACGTGAAAGGTGAAGTGAAGATAATGGAAATCTTAATGGAAAAGATTTAATACTGTAACTAATATATTTGGTGTACGTTTATGGAGGTGTGGGATTTTCAAGTGAGGGTGGCGTCTGCTGCCGAGTCTGGCGTTCCCAGGATGGTGAGTCAGTTGCCGAGTCGAGTGTTCCTTGATATTGAAACAGTCTGTTGTTCCATTGTTCATTGGTGCTTTAGTTAGTAAGAAAATAAATTCGTTTAGTCAAGTTTAGTCACTTTTATTGGCCTCCAGAACCTAACCTTATTTTCCTCACTGATTACATGTAATTATATACAGTATCGCGATTTAGTATACAGCGAACATCGTTGGACCCTATCTCATGATATATCCCGACCCTACTGTACATATTTACAGCCAGGTGGAATGGGAGTGCCCTAGAATCGAAACAACTACCCTTAGGAAAAGAGGTAGATGGTGTATCCATACCGCCACTCCACCCCCTCAAAATGTAGATGTGTTTATAATTCATCTAGCAATATTTTGTGGTGGAAATATAACCAAAATATATTAAATAAGAAGTTGAGTTATTATCAAATCAGTCCATTAATGTAACTCTTACCTGAGCAAACCTTGGATCTCTGTGTTTCAGCAGTAATAAAATCTGGGCGAGAAGTGATGGACTTTGTAGTGATGCAACAGAAACCATAGATCCAGTCACCCCACAACCTATCAATTCATATATAATAGTTAGTAAATTTAACAAAGATGTTTCTATCTTATCCATAAGCAATTTTTTTTTTCAACTATAGTACCACACACACATCTTGTCTATTTTCCACCAGTATTTTCACTAAACTCTTATGTGGGGTTGATCAAGGGGTATAGAACACCCAAAGAAAGAGGATACACCTACAATGAGAATTATGCAAGACAGCTGCAATAAAAACATACCCTCATAATAAACTGGTAAGAGCATGTGAAGAAGGTTAATTCTTGCCTCTTTCACTTGATCCTCAAGCAACACAGCTGACTCAATCTACAAGATGTATAATATTAGATGAAGAAGCACATAATGTTATCTCTGTCACATTATATACAAGTGTTCATGTAAATCATAAGGTGTTTTTAATTAATACATTAAATATGAAATCATGACATCTTATAAGGTATCTTATATTGGACACAGCACGACAAGTTACTTATTAAATACCTTAAAATATTTTGGAAGTGGTACCAAGGAAAACACAACTAGAAGGGTGGACAGTGCAGTTTCATTCATATCTACATAACCCTGAAAAAATATAAAAATAAATTAACGACTCTCTCAAAGCCGGAAAAAATCCCTCGTCCCCGGAATTTGCCGGGTAATGGAAAACTGTTCTCGGAAGTTCCAGAAATTGCCAATTACATAATCTCTCGAACCTGGAAAAATATCCCTCATCCCATGTACACTTAATTTGGTCAAAAAAATTAAACAATCTTCTCAAGAAATTTTTTTTTGGAAACATCAAAAATTGACAAAAATCTAAATATTCTTTCCCTATATTAGTCCAAATTTGTGGGGGTTTATTGTATGTTCTATATAATGACCAAAGGTTTTAGCAAATAACTCTTTTGAAAAATGGCACAAGATCATTGTGGGGTTTGTTATTATTTGTGGTGTAAGTAAAACTTTTCTTTCACATCACAAAGGTTTAATAATGAGATGATACTGCATTAAAGTTCTCACTTTCAGTAAGTTTAAGAAAAAATGTGTTTCTCTGTACTGTACTGTTGTGTACTAAGCAAAAGTACCACTGTATTAGCCCCTTAGTTCTTATATAAATGTCAGGGCAGTACACTGGGTTTATATAATCATATCACCACCTGTAACTTTCCACTGGCTATGGGGTGACATGGTCACACCACGTCATGGGTAAGTTCCTTGAGGTGCGGCCCTAAGACTGTTAAGGTCAGCATTTAAAAGCTGGTTACTGTCACTCAACACCTTACACCAACCGGACGTATTTAGAAGAGCTCTTTAATAAAGCCTCCGTCCTCATCTTAACACTCATAGCTACAGTGATTAAGTTACGGTGATATACACTTGGAACTGTATATGAGATAGTCCCTAAATAAATAGATAACAGACAATTGTGTTTGGCTACTAAAACACTATATAATATACATGTTCCAGCCTCATTAACCCAGAAGGAATCAACGGTTAAAGGGCCAGTTCACCACCTCCCTAAAACATGACAAGTTAATACGTACAGTAAGTTCTCGCTTAACGTCGGGGTTACATTCCTAAAAATGCGACGTTATACGAAACAACGTTAAGCTGATCAATTTTCCCCAAAGGAAATAAATAGAATACGGGAGTTACGTTCCCCAGCCTCCCTTTGACCCGTGAAATACATTACATATACAGAAAATCATTGGCATTTGTATAGAAAATAATGCATACATATACAACTACTAAGTTTGTATTGGTACTAACAGATGGGCAGAGGTGGTAAAGCGAGTGTGTGGTGGGTAGTGAAGCGGAGGAGGCAGATGGCGGGAGGGGAGGAGTATGGCAGGAGCGGAGGAGGAGGGTGGGAGCGGAGGAGGGTGAGAGGGGAGGAGGAGGGTGGGAGGGGAGGAGGAGGGTGAGAGGGGAGGAGGAGGGTGGGAGGGGAGGAGGGTGGCGAGTCACTGAGACTCTGCGCCAAGCCGAGAGAGAACAGCGCAGCCAAATGAGAGCAGGTGATGCACCGTAAAATGTAGTTTGTGACGACGCAAACAAAGTGGTATCGGATCACCGGGGCATTAAACGAATTTTTGATCTCTAAAATTTGGCGACTTAGTACCGAAATAACGTTAAGTGGGACGACATTAAGCGTGGACTTACTGTACCAACATTAAATAATGTTAAGAAATGCTTTCTTCAAGATAAATTAGTAGAAAAAATAATTAAATTTGTACCTGATAAAAGAGCTTGAAGACAGATGAAGTGGGACTAACAAGACCAGTCTCCATCAGTGACTGTAATAGTTCTAAGCCAGACTGTGTGCACTGCTTACCACTCACTAACCTGAAGATAAATTACAAAGTTAACAACCTGACTACAAGGATCCAGTCTCTTTTCATCAAAAAGAAAAAACCTGCTATAACAATGTAAAACAGAAAATACTAAGTAAATATATCATATTAGGTCAAATTACTGTGCTATTCAATTTGTTTTAAATTTTTACAGTCACATGTTGAACAGACAAATATGGAGGATTAATCTTGAAATCCATTCTTGTGACTGAGTCCACAAGACAAACCAAGTTAACCCCTTCACTATGGGGACATAACTTTCAATATTTTAAATGGCTAATGCTAGACAATTTTATTCAGCTCGGAGGGAGCCCCATACATAGGGGGTTAAGCCAGGACTGATCATATGGTCATTCATCCCTCCCCATTTACAACTACTACCTTAAGGGCAAACTGGGAGGCTCCCTGTAGAGGCTGGAGGTACAGTATTAGAAAGCCAGTCCTACATAGCTGACAGGTTGCCATCTTGAAATTTAAGAAAGTCCCCAGCCACCATAACCCCCTACACCCCCAAAAGGCAGAGGAGAACTTATGGCAAATACTGTTCAAACTTTTCCATTGCAGTAGCTTCATCACACAAGTGGACTGCCACATGAAGAATGTCCCTACCATCAGGAAATGAACAAACCAGGTTGGGAAAGAACCATTGTCTTCCTTTAATTTAATAGAAAGAATACAGAACCACTAGACATGAATGGAGATAAAAAAAATTAAGTCAGTCAGGGAAACATTCCATATTAAAAACAGGCAAAACAAATTAAATTCCATCAGCAACATAAAATTATCATAAAACACATGAATAATGTCGAGTTCCTTATCCAATGTGAACTGGGAATCCCCCCATGACAGAATATGACTGGAACAACATAATACAAGGCGCCATTAATCGAATCCCTTTAAGTGTCCATATACGTTTATTGTTAAAAAATGTAAAAGTTCACAATAATTCCGAGCACAAACCATTAAGAACAAGGTGAAGGGTGTAAAGTCCGCCCTCACGACGGCAGGTAGCTGTCTGTCTTTGCCCCCACCACACAAACAAGCACCCAAGCAGTTAACATTCAGCTCTGAGAACTACCATGTCTCAGTAAGGACTAGGAAATGATGTCATTGACTTCTTTAATAAATTCATGAAACAGTTTACCCAATCAAATTTTACATTACAATATGCCCCCCAAGTTAGCGGATTTTTACTTCGCAGTTTTCGGTTATTCGAGGATGATACTCTGGATGTACCCAAGAATGTCTGTGGGTAGTTTTAAAGTTGCCGGCATTTTTGCGGGTGGGACAGGGAGCCATTCACTCCAGAGACAGTAATTTCCTTTACCTGTATTGTATACTGTATGTGTGTGTACAGGTGTAGACACACACACATAAAACACATACAAATAATTAATAATTGGAAAATCCTCTCACAAATACAGTGGTCCCTCGGTTAACGAACGCCTCGGTTAACAAAATTTCGGTTAACGAATTACCTTCCATAAGATTCTTCACTTCGGTTACGAATTCCTTACGACCTTTTCCCAACATGTTTTCGCCTGCATTTGGCTGCTCACCAGCTGTAGTATTAGTCCGCCAATACAGTAATCGGTTTTAGGGCTTAAATTCGTTACCATTTTAGTAAATATCAAGAAGGTTGTACTATTCAATAATTTTAAAAGTTTTATATTAAAATTTTTAGTCATTTTAACAATTATTGAACATAAGTGAAGTACAGGAAACTAGTTTTTTGCGCGCCAAACAGCCACTCAACACACCAAGCTTGGCGACAGTTTGTTTATCGGTTCAGAGGAAGGAATATCTTGTTCGAGACTCTTCAACATAAACGATGTTTTTCTGTGTTTCCAGTCAAATTATTGGTCATTTTGAAATATATTTGTGTTGATTTAAAGAAAATAATCTTGAATTACACCAAGTGAACTAAAATTTTATGGGTGAAATGGCACCATGGGGTGACTTCTCTTCCACCCCAATGCCTTCTCTTCCTCCTTCTCCTCCACCCCCATTCTAATTCCCATCATCATCATCATCCAGGAGCCTTCATCATATACACCTCAAAGTATGTGCACTTTTCTACCTTTTTTGTTGAATTTAGGCAATTTTCGGTGAGCTGGAACCAATTACCCAAAAACCCATTGAAACAATGGTTTCGGTTAAAGAGTTTTTGGTTAACGAGCAACCTTCTAGAACGAATTGTGCTCCTTAACCGAGGGACCACTGTAATCAGAAACAAGTTTTTAAAAAATGTGAGTCTACCCTCAAGTCTGTGCTCTATTTATAAGGTAATAAAGCACGGACTTGAGGGTAGACTGTCATACTTAAAAAAAAATGTGTTTCTGATTATACAAACACATGCATTTTAGCTGACAGCATCTGTCTGAGTGTGAACCAAGTTGACCCAGAAAAACAAGTGAGTAACACTTGGCAAGATTATACCAAGTGACTAACAGACGGCGGGATGTTTCCATGCAAATTTTGGGATACTAACAGATTCTGGAGGAAGAAATTTTTAAAGTCTGACTGTACTCCTCTGATCGGATGACCAAGAGGTTAAACATATAGTAAAACACATACCTCAAAGTCAAGTCCCAAGCTGGTGTCCATTTGCCCATTCTTAACTCATGTTCAGTGTCATTTTGAGGATAAATTCTATTGTACTGATGAGCTAAAGCTTCAAGGCATCTGAAATATAAATATTCTTACTTCACTGAAGAAACTTCCCCTTTTCCAAACAAATATTTTATTCAAATATTTTCCACTTACAAACTTATATCAATTCAAATAATTTTCCCCCATTCTTTTAAGTCCTTTTCCACCATCATACATGGTGGGTGGAATCAAGAGCAAACACAATCAGTCATTTTATTTTTGTTTTTCAAGTGTTTCTGATGTGTTGAGCAGTTTTGGAGGATTGGCATGCTGATGGTTGATGATACCAGGTTGTATGAAGTGACATGAATTATTAGAAGGATAGCTTGAGCCATTATCATCAAATGATAATGGTGATAGCTTGAGGCCATGTTGTAGAAGGGAAATACCATGGAATAATACTTTTATCATAATATAGTTTAAAGACTGTAATTGTGTAGGAGATAGCTTACATGAGTAACAATTATAATGGAAGGATAATTTTTGAGAAACGTTTGTATAATTAGAAAATTATACTCAATAAGTAGCTGGGGACGGAATAGAGAAGAACTAGAGACAGGGGAGGACACAGCCAGGGAGTAGTATTATGAAGAATGTGTCAATAGAGGAACCTGCCAATATGTACTGTACTATATATGTTTGAGACCAGT
Organism: Homarus americanus; assembly: GCF_018991925.1. Classification (NCBI taxonomy): domain Eukaryota; kingdom Metazoa; phylum Arthropoda; class Malacostraca; order Decapoda; family Nephropidae; genus Homarus; species Homarus americanus. Next base: position 133,255 of record NW_024751286.1, read on the forward strand.
GTAAGGAGGATCTATATGAGACTGAAATTACAGATATACAGACACAATTTACCTGTGACCTGACTTGTGAGAATGTTCCAACAAAAATAAAACACTGACCGAATTATATGTTCCTGGATAGTTGGCTTCCTGCACTCAGATAAGTTGTGGGTGAACAACTCCAACATTAATGAACACCGAGCTTGGTCAAAGAAAGCAGTGTAGGACTTGAGCATCTCATGCAATATTTGATACCTGTATATAATAAAATAAATTAGATTAACATTTAGAAAACAAAACAAGTTTCTTTGAAAAAATAAATAAAATAAAAAATAAAAATAAAAAATATAAAAATTTACTACTGTACTGTTTCATGGTAACAATCAGAAGACTTATATTTTCCTTTTCACTCCTACATTCCTTTTCCTGTTGTTTGCATCTATCCCACACAAGCAAGGAAAATGGACGTAAAATGATGATGATGATGATAGCTAAAGTCAACAGCAGTAAAAACTCTTCCCTCAATCAATGTCATTCATTTCCTTTTATAACTTACACATAAAGGAAACTGTGCAATACAGAGTATATAATATTTGTATCCTGAATTTTATTCTAGGTACAGTATTCTTTAAATTAATTCTTAGTTCTTGTATTTATTTTTTAATATTTTTTAAAAGAATCTTTCCACACTAGTAAATAACCTAAGAAATGTGTCCAGTACAGTATACCATATTTAATGTATGTCACAGTGATACAGTAAGGAACCCTTGACTGGAGGCAGTCATTCACAGTCCCAACATGCAGTTAAAGTTTCCATTAAAAAATAAGTTATTGTTATCTACAATTCTACAATATATACAGCCGGTCTTAACTTCCTCCTTTGTCTGTTTAAAATATTTATTTTTTTCCCTTGTCATGAACATTTACAGTGCAACATCATTAATCCAAGGTTCTTACCTCTAGTTCCTATAATCTTAAACAATTATATAAAAAAATTATGTTTTATAAACACATTATTTATATCTTCCCACTGCACCTGGGACTGATGGATCTCACTACTCTGTTGTGCAGTGCAACATATAGTCTACAGTACAGTTATTCCCCGATAACAGACACATGCGGACAGTGAAGGCAATGGATAGTGAGTCAATAGTTTTCAAAGCAATTAATCCCAAAAGAATAAAACAAATTTGGGAGGTTAGGGATCAGCCACCCCAAAAAACTCCCATCCACCCTTGATATACCTCTGTCAAGCAAGAAAAAAAAAGCAGATATATAAAAGCAAGTATTAATTTAGGAATGTAAAGCATAAATTTAGCCTGTTATTTTTCTGTGTTGAAGCAATGAGCCATCCCCTCTGGCTGAATGGTCCCCTCAGCCATCCCCTCTGGCTGAATGGTCCCCTCAGCCATCCCCTCTGGCTGAATGGTCCCCTCAGCCATCCCCTCTGGCTGAATGGTCCCCTCAGCCATCCCCTCTGGCTGAATGGTCCCCTCAGCCATCCCCTCTGGCTGAATGGCTGGCTGATGCTTTGGCCACTGTTTCTGCCTTTAAGAGTTTTAAAAGATATCCACACATATTTGAAAGCAATTATGGGCTAGTGGAAATTTTTAGAATAAGCAGGCCTGCCAACACGTGCATGCCCTCACTATGTTGATGTCCCATACCCATAAACCTGTTCTATATGGTTACTGGAGAAGCACAGCCATCTGCGGACATAATAAATGGCTTCTTTCATAATGAGTTTTTTGTAAGGTTACTATGCTGTGGGGGGAGGAGGGAGAGAATGATAAAGTGAGACATCACCTTCGATACAAGACATTCTTTTATTCTCAAGTCAAAATACAAATTATATATTATATTTTATCTTTTACTGAAGACTGGTGTATGGGTCAGAAGCATGGACACTTTCAGCAGACACCAGTAAGAGGTTGGAGGCCTTTGAAAAGTGGTGTTATAGGAAAATGCAAAGAATAAACTACGCTGGCAGGAAAACTAATGAAAAAGTACTAAGATTAGAAAAACTTCAAGAAAAATACTTTAAATGTACAGAAAAGAAAAATGAGATACTTTGGTCATATAATTAGGGATTAGAGAATAATAACAAATATTAATGGGCAAAGTTGACGGTAGGAAGATCAGGGGAAGGCAGAGATTGTGGTGGATAAAAGAAATAAAAAATTGGCTCCTCAGAAATACAAAATCTTGTAGGGTCAGTAAAAACAGCCCCAAAACATTTAGAGTGGAGGACTGTGGTTGCCAACCTTCAGATTTAATGACAGTACTCTGATTGATTGCTTCATTGATTGATGATATATACAGTGTTTTATAAGCATTTGTGAAATACCTGGTGTCATAATAAGCACCTGTGAGACACATGGGTTCATTATGAGTATACATACAAGAGAGTTATGGTGTCTTTTGAGTATCAGATGTAATCAATAACTTTCAAGCATCTGGTATACTTCAGAATACCTGTGAGCCGCCTGGTACCATAATGAGCATTTTCCAGATACAGGGAGTCAGCAAGAGCACAAATGATACAGCAACATTATGAATATTTCCCCAATTACGTACAGTCGTGGACATAAAGAATTTGGCAGGGTGTATGGGAGGGTGAGGATGTAGATGGAGACTTCACAGTATTGCATCCGGGTGGCAGTGAAAAGTCTTCTCAAACATTCAATTTTAACATAATTTTTGTGGCTGGTTTGGAGTTATTTACAGCACATGTTAGTGGAACCTGCACCTGCCTCACAATTAAACTGAAAACAACAAATCCATTTGTGGTGTGAAAAGAAAATTCCAAACTTTCAATTAAACTCCACTTACATGCAACGTTGCTAAGTTTCCACCTGTCTCTACTTCCTATTCACCACCTCTCTCCCACTCAGCCTATCAAATTCTTATTGTCCACAACTGTACATTAATGACTTTAACCTCTGAATTTTTTATCTTATCTTATTTTAAACACGGTCGATCCCTCATGTTTAGTTTATGTGAATGACACACAACTCAACATAAGCTATGGACAACTTGTGTCATGTCAATTTTTTAATGATCTTCACCTTCAACCTCTTTACCAAAAAATCATTAAGATTTACTTTTGTATACATTGAGAACTCTTGCATCAAACTTAACTTAAACCTTTGAACCACTGTATGATGCAGAAACCATTTTCCAATATGGTCTGACAATGATCTTAAACTCTGACCTGTTGACTCCAAAATCAAAAGCCCTTTTATGATGTTTAGCGACTGAATGAACCACAGCTCACAGGACAGAAACCATTTTCAAATAAAATCAGTGACCTCAACCTTTGAACTGTTGACCCTAAAATCAATGGCATCCCACCACACCATATCACCTCCACCCCCACTGTACTTCACCACGCCTAGTACATTGGCAACCCTGAGCCTGGTCGCACTGTTTGTAAACTTTGTGGCCAACCCGACTCTCACACCCTCTCTCACTACATCCTCACTTGCCTTATGACCTCCTCCTACAGGTCCCCAGCCGTTACCAACACCTCTTCCCTCCCTGACCAGATATCCCTCCTCCTAGTGACAGGCCTGGCACTTGACATTATTAGGGACCTGCCACACTTTTCCATAACCAGATAAATTGTACCGGGAATTTTCCCCCCACACACTCATCAATCTGTCACTTTATGTAACTTGCTGACAAAGCCCATGACCCTTCAGGCTTTTACGCCCTTAATGCATGAGTCATAAAGGCAAGCATGAACTCCACATGCTTCCCAGATGGGAGCTGTAAATGCTTCTGAGCTTCACCTTGCACAGGATGTAAGAGGGTGCCCAATAAACTAGCCCCCTCATGGGCAATTTAAAAAAAATCTAAATTCATCATGCTTACACATGGAACACATGTACAAAACTTGGTTAAAATCCTTCAAATCATCAAAGGTGGGCACGGGCAACTTTTTTTTTTGCTCCGCAACCATAACTCTGCTGAAATAGTTGTGCCACAAGTGCAACCGCAACGCACAACTTTAAAAAATAAATAAATAAACAAATACTAAAATAAAAAAATTTGCCTATTTACAAGTAAAACAAAATATAATTGATACAAAAAAGTTAATATTATCAATATTTTATTACAAAATTAAAAAAAAATTCCTCACTGCCACTGGCTTCAGTCTCAGTGGACTGGCTGTCAACAGTCTCAGTCACTTCAACTTCCGTGTCCACGTCCTGGTCGGCAGGATCACTGCTGCCGGCCTCGTCACAAAACAATCCATAATACTAGTAATAACAAGAAACTGACGCCTTAACTGCAGTGCTACTGACTGCCTGACTGGTTATGATATGAGTCATTCCTCCCTCCCCTTCCCTCACTGTAGCTGCCAGATATCATCTTTCACATTAACTCTAGTTTCTAGAGTTTATGTGAAAGATGAAATCTGGCAACTACAGTGAGGGAAGGGGAGTGAAGGAGTGACGGAGAGGGGGGAGGGTGGTGAGGGTCTCATCTGGTTTACAGTTCAGAAATATGCTGCCGACCTGTATCATGTGTACGCTGAATCATTCCATCAGAAACAGAAATTTTCGCAATGTGCGGCTCTAAAGATGCCCGTTTGTTTATGCGGTCGTACAATTCAATTATTGACGAAAAATTTGGCCCCTTGCGCTTGAAAATGCTCGTATGAGTTGTGCTGCAACCCGTGCCGCAACGCCCACCTTTGCAAATCATGCACGAGATATGCTACAGAAAGTAACTTTTAACCTGCTCACTAATCTGGAGAGACAACAGGATCAAATACTGAAGTACTCAACCATTTGAAGGGTGAATATATATATTTTTTTAATACTTACCACGGAATTGTATGGAGTTCCATTCCCTGTTCACGTAACATGCATGCCAAAGGTTGCAATCCTACTTCAATTTTTCTTCTCTTGTTAGGCCTGTTGCCCACTGTACCACTGGTCTGGATGCTGCTCAGCTGGGTCACATCGAGAACTCCATATCCTTTGGCATCTTCAAAAATCTACAAACAAACAATATACTGTACGAATGAGTCACTTTCGATTGGAGTGATTAATATGCCAATTCTTACTTATAAGATAACTGAAGTAAGAGTTTGCAAACTTTATTTTTGTTGCAATTCCATAACCAACCTTCAGCTGTTAATGAACCAGGTGTTAAAAAATGGAAAATTTAACAAACTTAATGGACCATAAAAATATTTGTGATAACACCTGCTCTACAGAACAGGTGTGTTAATTAACCCTAACCCTGGTACCTGTAATAAATGAACAAGTAGCATAAAAATAAATACTGTACAGAAATGGAAATGTACGACACTCACCAGCCCAGAATCTGTTTTGGGGTGTGTGTGTGTGTGTGTGTGTGTGTGTGTGTGTGTGTGTGTGTGTGTGTGTGTGTGTGTGTGTGTGTGTGTGTGTGTAAATAATAAAAATAATAATAATAATAATAATAATAATAATAATAATACTGTAAATGATTTATTAATAGAGTTGCAGCCAGTGGCTGAAAATATACAAACTTACATGTGATTTAGACATAATAATACAGTCTCTCCTCGACTTACGACGAGGTTCCGGACCGACGACCAGGTAGTAAGTTGAATTGGTCATAAGTCGAAAAGGCGAAAATAATACATAGAAAATCTAAAATGAAATACGGTTCATTTTCATATTGCATTATTATTTTCATTTTCATCTCAAAAGTAATTGAGTCTCTTTTTCTTCTGAGCACCACCAGAACTCCCATTTTATGCTTGCCAACCCTTTAAAAGGGAATTACGTAACGACACACGAAATATCCTAGTAGGAGTAATCTACAGAAGACTACACACTAATGTCAGATTTTTCTTGATAAATTTTCGGAGCTTATCACTATCATAATTTCAGAGAGGAAACGTTGCTACATTGCAGGAGATTTCAACCTTGATATAATAAAATCAGACACTGACACCTCAGTATTAGACCTTCTTGCTATCCGTCATTCTAAACTCTTCTTCAACACTATAACCAAACCCACTAGAGTAACTGCCACCTCTGCCACTGTGATAAATCATATCTGGACTAACAACACTCCAAACAATCTTGCAAGTAGAATTATTTATAACAATATCTCAGATCACTCCCCAGTTTTTGCCATGTAACAGCCACAAGACCTGAAAGGTCTAGTAGTCTCAATACAATACAGAGCCTACTGCACCGACAACATGCTCCTTTTTTAAAACAACCTAATGAATGCTAACTGGGATTTTGTCTATTCCTCCGACAACCCTAACGTGAACAGCTGCAACTTCTCTTGCATCTTCAATGTTTACTTTGATAAATGCTTCCCGCTCAAGACTAAGTCAGTGAAAACTGTATCCATTTCCAAACCATATATCACAAGCAAAATTAAGATAATGATAAAAGAAAAACACAAACTCCAAAGGAAATTTGCAAAAAGACCCATAACTTTCGGCGATGCTTACCGAAGTATCAGAAATAGAGTAACTCAAGCAGTTAGAAATGCCAGACGTAACTACAGTATTATATAAATAAGCTCCAGTCAGCATCAGACGACGGTAAGAAAACCTGGAATGTCATAGATTCTATTCAGAACAGGAACACTCGGCCTTTGGCCCCCCCCACTCAGCTTTTATGATAAATGATTCAGTTGTAATAGAACCCTCCCTCATTGCCAACCACTTCAATGAATATGTAATTAATGTTGGCAAAAATCTTAGAGAACATCCCTGATCATCATGAGCAATTTAGAGCCTACCTGCCAAACAGACAGCAAAATGAGCTGTTCTTAGCCCCAGTCACAGCTGATGAATTACTGGCCATCATAAAAATGTCCAAAGATGCAGCAGCAGGCGAAGACAATATACCAATGAGCATCATTAAGAAAGTAGCCCACTTATTGCTACCTGTTCTCCTACACATTTGTAACTCCTCCTTCACTAGTGGTGTCTTTCCTAATAAACTGAAAATTGCTAAAGTTCACCCAGCATATAAAAAATTTGGGGACAAAGGTCTCTTCAAGAATTACCATCCCATATCAGTCCTCCCAGCCTTGAGTAAAATACTGGAGAAGCTAGCATGTAGTTGACTAAATTCCTTTTGCAATGCCAATGACCTCTTTACAAACTCCCAGTTTGGATTTAGAACTAGAAGGTCGACTGAGAGTGCTCTGCGTCCTTTACTAATGACATCTTAAATTCCTTTGATGACAGTTAGTTCACAGTCAGTATTTTCTTGGACCTCTCTAAAGCCTTCAACCATACCATGCTCCTTTCAAAGCTTGAACATTACAGCATTAGGGACCTGTCCCACAATTGGTTTACCTCATATCTGTCCAACAGGATGCAGTCTGTCTGCTATAATAATCACCAATCTGACTCCTTGCCAATCTTGTATGGCATCCCCCAAGGTTCCATTCTCGGTCCAGTACTGTTTTTGTTGTACATAAGCGATATAGTCCACGCCAGCTCACTCATAAAATACAACTTATTTGCAGACGACAGTAATCTCTATGCCAGCAACTCAGACCTCCATTCCTTGATGAGAACTATGAACACTGAATTGACTAACGTCAGGACCTGGGTAATACGTAATAAACCCATTGTAAGTGGTATTCAAACTTATGATACTCGCTGATTTAGGAGGAATTTTTATTTTTATTATTGTTTCATTTTGGTGCTGGTGAGTTGAATCTATGGTTGCCTGGATCCTGGATAACTGGGATTCTACTGTACTATCAAACACCATGTTAGTGTTTCTCTCACCCACAGATTCTTCAATTTAACTCAGTGATCATAGGTCAATTTTTTTATAACATAATGTACATGGCCAGGAAGCAGTCATGGTCTTAAACAGTCACGGTCTTACACTGCAAGGAGACAGCTACAGTATTACCTTATGTGAGTTTCACTGTACCTTATTGGGATAAAATTTGCAATGTAAAAAAGTTCAAAGTAAAATGTTGGATTGAGCAATAGTATAGTAGTGTTTGAAAGTAAAGTATTACATCAGTAAAATGTAAACAAGGAAGAGTGCTGGAGGTTGTAAATGTACTTACCGGTATTTAATTTGGAGCATTGTTTAGCATTTACACACACTTGCAGGGTCTCAATTGTTTCTCTTACTATTGACAACACAACATACTGTACATATATTATTTATCACTTTTAATATATTTGTTTAATTTTTGTATTTCTTTAAGGTTCTCTATTATTATTATTATTATTATTATTATTATTATTATTATTATTATTATTATTATTATTATTATTATTATTCGGTTAACGAACAAAAATTTTATTAACAAAATCCTTACGAACAACATGTTTGGTTGTGAACATCAGCTGATCAGCTGATGGGCTAGTCTGCCAATTCAGTAATCTGTTCTATGTTTACATTCGTTTCCAGTTGAGTAAATATAAAGAAAGTTGTGCTCTATAATATTTTTGCATTTTTTATATTAAAATTATTAGTAATTTTAACATTTATTTAACATATTGATAATATATGCAGTAGAGGAAACTAGTTTTTTCTGCTCCCATCAGATGCTTGAGTCGGCCACAAGGCGTCAGTTGAGCTTTGAAAACAGTGGAGTGAGCATCTATTTTGTTGGTGTCTTGAATATTTTTGCATTTTTCATTGAAATTATTGGTCATTCTGAACTTTAGTTAACATATTGATAATATATAGCACAGTGCAGTGTTGATTTAAATAAAATAATCTTGAATTACACCTAATGAACTTAAAATTTTATTGGTGAAATGAGGCATTAAGCATGGTGTCAGGGCTGTTATGAGCAGGATGGTTGCCGCCGCTCGTTTGCTTGTTCGCGTCCCCCACTTGGGAGGGTAGACGGAGGTGGGAACGTGACTGCTGCCTCGACACACAGATCAGACACTACCCAGCCGTCAGTCACAGCTGTACTTGCACCCCGCTGTTTGTTCAAATTCTGGTTGTGATCTCATCACAGGTCCTGGACTCGTAGGCTGTTTACCCAGACCTTCACAAATCGACTGTCAATCTCCGGACACCTATCCCAGCTACTACCGCGGCTGCCACATCATAGCCACTTCCTCCACACCGTCTGTGCCACGGTGTCTCTCCTGTGTAGCGAGACATCGCCCGCTGGCGCCAAATGAGGAAGCTGACTTGACCTTCCCCGAGAGTGGATCACTGCTTTCCAAAACCTTCCACAGGGCCGTCGCCGTAGGAAATATCTGTTCATTGTTTGACTCCCGTAATTGTTTGATTCCCTTAAATGTTGACCCCATTACCGGGTAATTGTTGACTCCCGTAATCGTTTGACTCCTGTAATTGTTATTTGATGTTTGTGTGAGTGGTGTCAGAGTTTTGTGTTATTTTCATAGTAAAGAAATGTCTATCTCGAACGGTTGTCTGTTATCCCTCAGAAAACCATGGTTCTTAACTTTCCTTTAATAAGATCCTTATTAGGCTGGCAAGGGGTTCATATCCCTAAGTCCCAGGCCTTTACACATGGGTCCCCTGAAAGGTGATTTCTCCTCCATCCCCACTTCCTTCTCTTCTCCCTTCTCCTCCACCCCCACTTCTAATTCCCATCATCATCATCAACCAGGAACCTTCTACATACACACCTCAAAGTAAGTGTACTTTACTGCATTTTTTTTACTTTGTATATACTTTTCGGTGAGCTGGAACCAATTACCCAATATCTCATTGAAACAATGGATTCGGTTAATGAAATTTTCGGTTAATGAACGACTCTGTGGAACGAATTGTGTTCGTTATTATTATTATTATTATTATTATTATTATTATCATCACATTTTTGCCCCCCAGGCCCTCATGTGGGTTAGTGACCTGTGACCGGGTGGGCTAAGTGTAAAAAATATAATGCATGTTAGCCCTGAGAGCAAAGATAAAATGATAGTATGGATGACAATGACACTAACCCAGATGGTGAGCTTGGGTGGTCATGGCTCAAACTACATGATACACTCAAGATAAAAGTGAGAGTAATTGTTCACACTAATTACCTTGTGACAGAGTCTTGCTATTAATGTTACCAGAAGTGGAGGTATGGTGTAAGGTTTAGCATTTAAACTAGAACCTTGAGTAACTTTGTTCTTCAGTGCTATCTCATCTAAGTGATCAACTAGAAGTTGATAGATGTGGTGCAGACACTGCTGCCATCTAGGAGAATCATGAATGAAAGTGCTTTCTTCACTCATCTTGCCATCTGAAAATAATTTTTTTTAACATATTACTTATGTGACATAGCTCTCCCCACCACCAAGATCCTAATTCTTGGTATAAATAGCAGTAACCTGTATTTTGGGTTCATCCCTTTGAAAAAGTCTTGTGATGAAACATCATGAATAAAGTTCCATCTCTTAGTGGTGTTTCCTTCACGACCAATATTTAGCTTATTTCATGAATGAACTCTCATTGAGAAGAATATAACATCATTGTAAACTTACCCTTTTGTGGACAGTGTATTAGTATCTGCAGGTTGATATACTCAAGCCAGTGCGTCTGACGAGCAGAAGGACAACTCTCCCACATGGTTAATACTGAATTCAGTGTCTCTTCACCAACACTACACACCAAATATCGCCATTCACTTCCCATCTGAAGAACAAACATACATGTTTACAAATATGAAATTAATCTAAATATTTTAAAGAAGTTTTAAATTAAAAATTTTCTTTTATCCTTTAATAAGTTACCCTCAATAAGAACATTTTCAAGTCAAGTGTAAGAGTTTGTGAAGGTATGACAAAAGTAAGCCTACATCTTTAACTGTCTACCTCCCTTCATATACCCGCCAAATATTCCCCGTCTCATTACTACCATATATACTCGGTGAACGAGAGCTACCCGGTACAGTACGTGCTTTATCCTTGACTACCATACCCCTAGATTCATTCTTTATGATGTTACATGAAGAACAGAACCTCATTCAATATTTATGTCACATTAAATATACAAATACCTGATAACAATGAATATTTACAGATACTTTTCATTTGTTTGCATCTGTTTACATCGCTGGGAAATTTTCAACTGTTCCCCACCTGTAGGTTATATGTTATGTTATTATTATTTTATACTTAATTTCAGTTAGATATTCATATTTTTTTCAGTTATCTGCACACACAATCCTACATACAGAATGAGCAACAAAAAAAATAATAATCATAAGGTTAAAAAATATAAAGGGAATAAACATTTCTTCATGTGCCAGAGTTGGCACACTGAGCAGGGAAGGGAGGATCAGTAGTGTGTGGGAGCACCATTGTTATGAGTAGGTGGAGGCAGCATAGCTGCATTGCTATGGCAAACATTGAGGCCGGGCAGCCTGTCTCCTTGGTAAGTTCTGAACACCTTTTCTCCCAGAGATCCTCAGTGGTGTTGTTTTACTTTTTCTTTCTTTAGAGGCCATAATAATACACCAGTGAAACACTAAATACAGAAAAATCCTGAATGCACATGTGGAAACTGACTCCTCTCCCAACTGCCACCCCAAGAACCCCCCTAAGTCAGAGCTTGTCCAACTTATGCAGGTTTCTGACTCACAGAAGCCAGCCGAGGTGAATTACTGTTTGAGCCGTATTTGAGCATTCACATGCCCTAACATTTACACCTCTCCCCAGTCACTCCCTGCTGTGAATATCTTCATAATCACAAGTAATCATTATAAGAAGGTTTTCCTTGGGCCTTCACTATGAGAACAAAATTTGAATTAAAATAATTTTTTGTTCAAAACTTTTCTAGTAAATTTATAAGCCTTTACCAATAGTTATTTTTTTATGAAAATAACTGGAAATCCTTAACACTGAATCATTCATAGCATGAGAAAATTATTAGTTTTTTTATTAAAATATCAAACAAAGCACCAGTGTTGTCTGTTGCTTCACACAACTTAGCATCAGCAGCTCATCCAGCCCCCAAAATATTTTAATGAAAGCTCTGGTCATTAACACATAATATTGCTTCTTGGATGTCCATCCATAGCTTCTATATTAGTCCTTTACCTCATCTTTCCATTCCCATTTTTGTCTTCCTGTCTCCCTCCTACCGTCCACCTCTGTATAATACATTTTATTCACCAATCTTTCACTCATCATTCTCTAATGGTGTCTAAACCACCTGAGTAAACTCTGTACTGTTCTTTCCAATACTTATTTTGTACAGTATGGTCTGGATTTACGCGGTTTTGGTTAATGCGTTTGGTCATTTACGCGGTGCTTTGCCAGAATGTAAATGCTTTAATTACGAGGTAAATTTGGTCATTTACGCGGAGAGAGGCTGGAGATCCAGACACTCCACTCCATTTTTTATTCAAGCGGTCCATTCTCGACCATACACGGGAAGCGGCGAGGTGAGTGGTGCGCATTAGGCCGCTCTTACGTTATCGCTGATGTCATGTGACGTATCGGACTGTGATTGGGCCACGCATCCTTACCACCCACGTATTCTCTCCGCCGCAAGCTGTGATTGGTCTAATGTAACATGATGTGCCCTGCCACCAGAGGGTAGAAGTCGCTGACCTAGCAGGGCCTGTCTCATTGTTCTCAGTCCGCGTATACAGTTCTCTCTTGTGCCTGCTATTCCCCTCACAACTCACAATGGCTTCCGCGGGACCCCCACCACCAGAGAAAAACATTGAATTACCTGGACCAAGCCATGATAATGTGAAGGAAATCATCGAGTTAGGGGAGAAAATTAAGCTCATCCTTGACAACGACCCAGACAAGCATCGGTATGAAGTGTCTAACCACCTTCTGACGAAAGTTATGGAGCCGTATATCCAGATCTATCTCGACAACATCAATGCTAGTCGTCAAAGTAGTATTGAGGACTTCCTTGCCCGTAACCCACCACAACCACAGCCAGCACAAGTCAGTGATAGTGATAGTGATACTGACAGTGAAGATATGGACTTTGAGAGGTTTGTCTGGGAGGTCCTGCAAACCTCTGCGAGTAGTGAAGTGAAAGTGATTCACCGGAGGGCAACTAATCTGCCCTCTGCCTCGGAACCAGCCACCATCCACGTGTGCCGACCCAGCTTTTCTACTAACGTAAGTGTTAAAAAACCTAATATTATTGATATTTCTCTTCTATAGTATGTGTGTGTGCATACCATCATAAATCAAGATACTATTTTTACTACAACGTACGTATTGTGTCGGAAAAAGTGGAGTTTGGGGGTCGGCCCAGTCTCTATTTCAATTAATCCCATATGTTCTGTTATTTCGTTTACGCGTTTCTCTTTTTACGCGGATCTCCACGGGTTCAATTGACCGCGTAAATGCAGACTATACTGCATTTAAATTTCTTTTTTATTTCTGTATTTTTTGTTCTCTACATTTTTCATCCCATATGCAGAACATAAATATCTACTATGGCAATAAGATTGAATGACAACAAATGCAGGGAGTGTCTGTATGCATGTGTATTCTTAATTTCAGCCACACAGCATAACAGCAGCAGAAAGCATAAAATGTGGGGGAATAATAAAATTAAATAAATAAATACATAAGGCAAATAAATATAAAAACTTACAGCCTTAGTAAATGTGAGCAGAAGTTTAAGTAAACTGGACTGAAGATTATGATGAGATGTCAATTTTTTGTTTGCCAGAGCCCTCTTGAGAAATGATGGCATAGGTCTTAAGACTTTAGTTGGGACAAAATCTTGGTGTTGAATTCCTCTCATTTTACAACACTTTATAATACCTTCCATAACACTGACAGTGGTCCGAGCATCAGTACTGGGGAGGTTATTATCATACACCCATATGCATGTTCTCATTAGATCTGTGGAGATAAATATTCATTAATTTTTTTTTTTAGTTTATTTGATAACTTAAAGCCTAAAGTTTAACCACCCTCAAACTACAGTATCTTGGGAAGGGGGTGGGGGGGGGCTAATCTTAAAGTGATCCATCAAGGCCAAAATTGTCAATGGTCTCACTTGTGGTGACGAATACGTTATTCTTTATCAACTTTCTGAATCCTGGGTCCACATATATTTGTTGCCTTAACAATCAGTTTTCTAAAGAAATTTCAACCATCATCCCAAAACTTGTTGAAATCACATCATCTACTTAGTTCAGACTTGTGCTTACCAATAATGAACTTGAAATGACAAAAAGAATATTATGTTGCTATTCAGTGGCATGTCCAAGGGGTGGCCACAGCCCCCCCTGAAATCTGAGTGGCCCCCCACTCAAAGTGGTGAGATGCGTATGGTGATAAGACCTGAAGAGCAAGAGTTTCTTGGAGGAGGAAGCTGTATTTTGCTTAACAGAGATCTATGAGAGTGAAGTTGAAGATCTCAGCAATGAGCTGCACCAAGGAAAGAGGATTTTGGAAAGGAAAGCTCAAAGTGGAATGCAGAAGCTGTCCAGTGTATTAGAGCTAACGGTGCTCCTAGAGCCCTACAAAGAGGTCTTTAATGAACTGTTTCATCTGTGCAGGATTGCCTTGGCTCTCCCAGTAAACAGCGCTACCTGTGAGCGCAGCTTCTCAGCTCTTAAACTCATAAAGAGCCGTTAACACACAACTATGGCAGACAGCAGACTGAGTAACCTGAGTGTTCTCAACATTGAGGCTAGAAGAGTTAAGTCATTAGACATGGACAAGTTTATTAAAATGCTCTCACTATCCAGCATGACAACAGGTTGTTCTCAAGGTGTACAGTATAGCTTTGTAATACGAGGGTTGTGGCTTTGAGCTTTACCTATGTTCTTTTTTGTGTTCATGTACTGTATTACGGTGTGATTTTGAACAATGTTCATTATATTATTAAAATTTAATTTATATTTCTTTCATATTATATTCAATAAATGGAGTTAAGTGGATTATTATCTTACTATGTAACTTTATTACTCTTAGATGATTATTAGGTTACTGTGGTGTGACCTCATTTGGACATTACTTGTTAGAAATAGGCTTGTTTGAATGGGTAAAATGCATATTTTCTTCCCTGAAAACATGATTAGGTGGAAAATTGAACAGCAGAAGCATCTTGAGTTATCTTTATTCTCCAACAGGCTTAAGTTGGTACTATTTTACGTTATAGTTATAGCAGACACTTTAGTGTTGTGTGCTCCTATAGCATCCTGGCCTTGAGTTCAAACAAGGAAATAGATAATGTTATGAGTTTTGAAACTGATGTATGAATTATTTCAATAGGAAGATGCACAAACCTAACTTGAAGCATTAAATTCAATGAACCGCTGTATTTACGCAATTCCATAGCCTGGCATTCATTTGAAATTTTATATGCCCTGGCCCCCCCACACCGGGTCTGTGTCTCACCTTGACCACCCCATCCAAAATGTCTTGGACATGCCACTGTTTTATTTTTTAAACCTGATATTACCAAATTTACTGTTACTCTTTACAGGGTGCACACAAAAGCTTCCTTCACTGGGCTCGTTAATATTTTATTTGTGTTTGTCATCCCTCACCATAAACCTCCTGGCCTAACATGGAGTATTCTCTCATACAAGGGCTCAATACCACAACCTTACTCACCTTTGTTGGATAAAATACAATGCAAAAGATAATTACCTCATCATTACTTGAACACCAAATTCCTTTAACACTCTCTATCATGTCAGTTCATGCCTCAAATGTCTCCTTTCTACTACTATTGCTATGGCCAGTGCCCTAATCAAAACCAGACTCATGACTCTCATTTTCTTCCATTCAATCCCAGTTACAATACACGTCACTCCTTATCAAGCCAGCCATATTTATTCCAGAATCTCTTCAGTCACGGTTCATCATCATTCCCCACCTTTGTTCCTCACACTCCTCCATTTCTGAAAATCATTGTTATCTTACCTCTTCCATCCTTTCACAAGTTATAACTCTTTAAAGATAGAGAATGCATTCATATCGTCTAACAGAATTATAAATTTTCATCTTTTCTATTCAGGAAGCATTAAACAAGCCTACCTTGAATATAGGTCACTAACATTATTCTTGCCCGAAAGAGATTACACTCGCATATTTCTCCCCTAATCCAATACAGCAAAAAAAAAAAAACTTTAAGCTGTGTTTGTGAAAGCTATGCCTCTTCTGACCATAAAATATTAGGTCCAAAGCCCAGGAAAAAAAAAAATTAGTAGCTTAAAATCTTAGGAGGTATTCTCAGGATACACACAATAAAATCCTACAGTTAGTGTGCACTGGTGTATGAATATACTATCTGGAAGTGCCAGTAGGCATGATTTACCTCTTGTAGCATTTTCTCTTACCTTTCCAGTTTTCCACCGGTACCACCAAATGATATTGAGGAAAACGTAACAGATAGTTTTGTGTAATTTGAATGACGTCTCCTGCAAAGTTTTCAAGCAGATAGGGTCGGCTTCTGTTGAGTACTGTCAGTACTAGGTCTAAAACATGGTGAGCAGCCACATGTGGAGTTTCTGGGGAAAATTTGTTTTTAATATTTTTATAAAACAACAAAGAAACAACTACAGTATTCCAGTATTTATAAAATATGATTAAAATATAATGACACATTTCCCACTATGGCTGTGTTTGTTTAAAAATCACGACTTTTTGCTAATCAACTTAATTTTCAATGACCTCAAAAATAAATCAAAAGGTAATTTAGAGTCTCCTTGTTCCCTTATAGTCCCCCATCAACATATTTAAGTATTAGGTTAAACTGACAATAGTTAAGCCATATTTTTTAATTTATCAACAAGTGAACCACATCACAAAGTCTTCTATTTAGTCATCCATATATAGCACAGTACAGGTTTAATGATGGGGGTTATAGCACAGTACAGGTTTAATGATGGGGGTCGAGTTCCTAAACAAAAATAATGTTACACAAATTTATCACAAAAAATGGTTAAGTGGGGATGCAGCTTACTCTCAAATAAAAATTTAGTAAAACCTCGAAAATACCCATAAGTATTACTGTAAATCCTTGTGCGCTCTAGCACCACCTCTAACCAGTCCCCGCCACCATTACTACCTTACCCCAAGTCAACTTACTCATCTACCCCCTGTACCTGTGAGTTGGTTTACAAAAATGCAAGTTCAGTCAGCCGTACCTGTGTGTGAAGCCCTTAAGGTAGACGTCTACTAGCTAGTGCAGAGGTGCAACTCATTTTTTATGCATCTGCCTTATTGTTAATTATGTTGTGTGGGATCATATAAATCAAAGATCCTGTAAGTGTTCCCGATAATGAAATTTTTTATCTCTGTAACGAAACAAGATACTGTATGTATTGTAATAGCCTCTTTCTACAGATAACCATAGGTACATAGTATGCAGCTACCAAACAGGGAAGTACTACCGCCTGAGAAGATATTGGAAGCATAATGTGACAGACCCAGCTGCCATATGTGACCAAGTCCCAGGTTGATGATCTGACTTTCTGCCTCAATTACACACAGTTGCAGGGTCTCAATTGTTTCTCTTACTATTGACAACACAACATACATACATTGTTTATCACCATAGATCTTTTTGTTTCATTCTTTTTTTACTTATTTAAGGTCCTTTATTATTATTATTAATATCATTGTTGTTGGTATTATTATTATTATTATTATTATTATTGTTGTTATTATCTTATTATTATTATTATACTATATTTTTATTTAATATTGTTTTTTAATTTTTCATAAATTTTTATTGTTTATTAATTTTCATTGTTTATTAATTATTATTATTATTATTATTATTATTATTATTATTATTATTATTATTATTATTATTATTATTATTATTATATTTTCATCCCCAGGCCCTAATGTAGGTCATTGACCTGTGCCCTGGTAGGCTAATCCCATAAAAAAATGTGTATATTTTATCTGAATTAATAATTTTCTTGCACCTGCCAAACTTTAAAGTAGATTATCCAAGTCCCCATAAATCAGAAAAGCACCTGAATTTTCTTGGTTCAGAAGAGAAAATTAGGCCACAATCAGCACAACAAAATACTTACAGATCTTACCACAGCAACTGGACTATTTGGCTTATCAGCTGAATGGCATATTATTAAAAATAGGACAACTAATTTAATCCCCAGGACTGCTAGGTTTTAAATGTCAATCAATACAGAAAATTTTGCTATTAAATGAATGTAAGTCAACAGTGGTTTATCTGGCACTCAACCATTGCCAATATGTTAATAAGAAATAGCCCAAGTTTGAATGTAAATGGAAGTGTTTAATATATTCCATGTAGCAAATGTAATTGTAATTATGTAGGACAGACAGGAAAAACACTGCAGCTCAGAATCAAACAACATAAGTACAATATCAGAACAGCATCTGAAAGCAGTGCCCTGTTCGTTCATGTTGGGAATAATAATCATCCCATTACTTGGGAAAAAAGCTTAGAAGTATTCA
The DNA here is from genome assembly GCF_018991925.1 of Homarus americanus. Classification (NCBI taxonomy): domain Eukaryota; kingdom Metazoa; phylum Arthropoda; class Malacostraca; order Decapoda; family Nephropidae; genus Homarus; species Homarus americanus. Next base: position 151,610 of record NW_024751286.1, read on the forward strand.
AATCATCTTGTGTCAACAGAAAGACTTCTGGTTGAAGCTAGTTTGATTAAGGAATTAAAATCAATAAACATTAGTGATGGTCAGTTCAAAACTGATAATATGTTACATAAATTTATTTGTCAGTGACCCAAGGTTAAAAATGCTTTGAAAACCTTTGATCTAGATGTAGGATAGTTATTTAGTGGGTCCCTTATTTTTGACCTGACCTGACTAGTCACGTCACCCCCCTTCTCTTAAGCTCCTCTACGTGTGTGTTGGTGTGGGGATTAGTGGATGACATCATTATGACCTGACCTCATGTTTAATAAGGTCACCCTGTATATTTAAGCCTCTCTCTGTCCATGTAATCCAGTTGCCTCTGAAGATGTCTTGAATAAAGACGAAAGCTAAGGTGCTCCGTTGTTTCCCTTTTCCCGTGTGATTTTATCAAGATTTATCTTATCCACGTTTTCATTGTGGATCTACATGATATATATATATATATATATATATATATATATATATATATATATATATATATATATATATATATATATATATATATATATATACTGTATATATATACTGTATATATATACTGTATATATATATATACTGTATATATATATACTGTATATATATATACTGTATATTTTTTTTTTTCATTTAGTAAATTGCAAACAACAGTAGGTCTCACTTTTCATCAGAATAAAATGTGTTGGTGGTTATTTGGTTGGGTTAATTATTATTACTCACTTAGGGAAGACTTTTTTAAAACGAGCTTTGGTAAAGCTGCAGCACAACATTTCTGATTGGCCCTGCTTTTAAGAATCGTCTGTGAAGCATCTGGTTTTTTCCTTTCTTCTTCCTCAAGTTTTTGGCACTCCTAGAATGATATGAATGACCTTAGCACAAAAAAATATAACAGCTAAAACATATTCTTAAAACATCATGAGTAACTTATAGACTACTCTATCAACTGCCACCAAGACGTGTTCTTCTGAGGGGTTATCTCCACCTTTTAATTACTTACCTGCAACAACCCCCTGTGATGGAATGTCTCTATTCATGAAGCCCTGATAATTATTCCATCTGACATGTTGATGAATCCACCATTGGTATTAAAATAATGGCACCAAATTACAATACCCTCCAGAGCATCCTAAACACTCTCCAGAATTGGATTATCATCAACCATGTCACCAGAAACACACACACACATGCACTCCTCTAACCGTAATTGAAATACTGTGTAACATTCAGTGCCATAATATCCTGACAACGGGGGTTAATTATTATGACCCATTGTATTCTCTCCTCTGTAATCCTTTTGCGCTACCGCTCACAGGATGAGTGTGGGGTGCACAATAAAGTAGCCGCTGTAAGCGGCAAAATAAAAAAATCAATCTAGCCATATTACACCTTCATTTATTTTGACATTAATATAGATGACCAACTAAACTGGAAATAAATGTCAATAGAGTAAACCCTCGATAACTCTGCACAGACGGGGCTCTGGCCCTGCCGAGTTATCCTGCATCCCGACTTATCGAGGCACTTTCCTCCTACAAAAATACAACAATAAAAAATTATCGACCCATATATGTTTACATGCAATTACTAAATGTAAAAAAGTAACCCTAACCAGCACTGCAGGTGAAGAATGAGGCATTATAGTAGGTGACACAAGGCATGGTAGGTGACACAGAGGCATAGTAGGTGACAGAGGCATGGTAGGTGACACAGAGGCATGGTAGGTGACACAGAGGCATGGTAGGTGACACAGAGGTATGGTAGGTGACACAGAGGCATTGGTGGGTGACACAAAGCATGGTGGGTGACACAGGAGGCATAGTGGGTGACCTGGGGCATGGTGGGTGACACAGGGCATGGTGGTGACACAGAGGCATGGTGGGTGACACAGGGCATGGTGGAGGCACAAGGGCATGGTGGGTGACACAAGGCATGGTGGGTGACACAGGGCATGGTGGGTGACAAGAGGCATAGTGGTGAAGAATGGGCATTATAGTGGGTGTAAGGTGGTGTGGTGACACAGAGGCATGGTGGGTGACCAGGGGGCATGGTGGGTGACACAGGGGGCATGGTAGGTGGGGCATGCATGGGTGACACAGAGGCATGGTGGGTGACTGGCATGGGGTGGGCATGGTGGGTGGCATGTGGGTGACACAAGGCATGGTAGGTGCATGGTGGGCATGGTGGGTGGGGCAAGGTGACACAGGGCATGGTGGGTGACACAGAGGCATGGTGGGTGGCAGGTGGTGGGTGGGCATGGTGGTGCATGGTGGCATGGGGTAGGCAGGTGACACAGAGGCAGGTGCATGGTGGGGCATGGTGGGTGACAGAGGCATGGGGTGGAGGCTGGCTGGGCAGGTGGCAGGTGACACAGAGGCATGGGGTAGGCTTGGGTGACACAGAGGCATGGTAGGTGACACAGAGGCATAGTAGGTGATGCAGGTGGCCAAATATGACGAGATTTTCCCAGATAATTTTATATATCTCGGCATTTCCCGAGTTATACTAATACATTCCGAGACCATATCCATGCAGTTATATGAAATGCCAAGTCATCGAGGGTTTACTGTACTATCATAAATTTTCTAATATCTTCCAAATCCTTTATTGGCTCAAGACCCTTGGATTTCCTTTGTCAGGCTCAAGAATATTTACACATGGTGGTTTGTGATGGTAAGATTTGAGCACTCTGTAACATTTCAACCCATGGACTTATTCATCCCTCACATATACAGTACAGTACATTCCTATATTGTCCACCTTCAATTTTTATATTTTTTGCTCTGCTTTTATTTTTCCATAATCTTGGCCTCTCTCCTTATTTTGGATTATGTCAGTTTGGTTCTTTGATTTGTTGCCAAGAGTGGCTAGTTATTTCAAAATACTTTCCATCAATTCTTAGTTTTGTCATGCCGTCACATACTGCCATAATGCAACGCCATACTAGACGCGACTATTTACTGTTGGAGCTTCTTTTACAACATACAATATTACAATGTTATCCAGTAAGAGAGTCGTGATAAGGAAAACACACAAGGATACATCGAGTCCTTAGACACATCGTCACAGACAAGGCATTCGGAGAAACTGAAACTTGTTGACAATGAAGACCCGTACAGAATTCCCAAATCAAGATGGTCGATAAACCCAGATACTTTCCCACCGATAGCGAACATGGACATTATAACTTACACGATTTATAAAAAAAAGTGTTTATACACTTGATGAACTCAGGGCATACAAGTCATTAGATGCTTACAATTTTTTTTCATCTATGGATGGGTTAAAGAAGTGAAGTGTACCAACTTCGGTGATAATATTCTAGTGTTCGGCAGAGTTCGCCATTTGAGTGAATGCCACACCATTAGTCATGGTTAATTGTCAAGGTAAGTGGGGAAGTACAATGTGCCCATTGTAATTGTATGGCCGGTCCAGGAGAAGCCTGTAGCCTACCTTCAATGAAATGGTCAGAACAAACCTTGAAATGTTTGGAAGGCAACCACCCTTTTCTGTTTACCTAAGAAATCCACAAATCCCTCCTCTTCGTAGACAATTCCTGTGTTTTATCTCCTTGATTATAACTGACAGCAGGAAAAGTGAGGAATGATCAGGGTTTGTCTTTCTTCTTAGATGTATTGTGGCATCCGACAACACATGAATTCACCATTATGTAGAACTTACGTTTACAGAGTACGCATGTTTGTTTATGATAGCGTCTATACCTACAAGATGGCGGATAGCTTAAAGGATTATGGGAGTTGAAACGGCGATGCAAACTAAGAATTGTTGCATTTGGCTTCAATTACTGTACTGTATATGCCTCTTGGCTTGTGATAAAAATTATAGCCTAACCAGCGACTCTTTACCGGAACCTCTAATTTTCTCTCATAGCTTTGGTCAAACTATAGGTGCTATATCAAAGGGTCTACTATTTCTCAAAATTAAGTGATTGTTAGCCAAATTTATGTACTATACTGCAATTCATTTGTGGGTTGTTACACTAAACCACACAAAAATATTATTAATTTTGATGTAGAAGTCATAAACAAGCTTGTGGAGATGGACATAACTTTCCCAAAACTATACAGTACAATAAAAGTTCTCTTAGGTACCAGAACAGGTATGCAGAATATTGCTATTATGAGAAGTTTCAGAGTTATACAAGATGTTTTCCAAGAGACCTCTTTTTGTTCCAAGTACAGTACAATAGAGTACAGTACAGTAGAGTACAGAATAGTACTGATTTAGAAATAAGGTGCTAAGTTTTTCTAGCACTGACTTGGACCCAATCATTACCAGTAAACTGTACTGTACTATATTGTACTATGCTGTACTCTACTATACTGTACTGTAATATACTGCATAATATTGTGCTATACTGTACTGTACTAAACTGTATAATACTGTACTATACTATACTGAACTGTATTGCACTGTACTGTATTGTACTGCACTGTACTGCACTATATTGCACTGTACTGTAATGCACTGCACTTTACTGTACTGCACTGTACAGTACAGTACTGTACTGCACTGTACTGTACTTTACTGTACTTTACTGTACTGCACTGTGCTTTACTGCACTGTACTGTACTGTACTGTACTACACTGCATTGTACTGTACAGTACTGTACTACACTACACTGTACAGTACTGTACTGCACTGTACTATACTTTACTGTACTGCACTGTAATCATCAAAAGTTGTACATCTTTTAAGAGTTATAGATGTATTGTGCAGTCACTGTACAACTATTTTCAGTATAAAAGTGAACTAGCTCTCCATTTATTATTAAAAATGTGTAAAAGCTGAACTAAACTAATACAGTGTTGACCGTCACCAACCTTGAGGAAGTATTTCTTCACACTGAAGAAGACTTGGTCCCAGTTGAAGCTGTCACTAGGCCTGGTATCCAAATGTGAAACAATGTTTGAATTATTTAAAAGATGCTGCAGCCGATCGCACCCTTTCTGATGAGTCGAGAAGTGATATAAAATTAATATACATCGTAAACACCGTTGCTTAATATTTTGTTAAATGAAAATTATCTATTACACCTGTATACGTATACGTACCATGAAAATCTGAATTGCTCGAACCTAAGCCGTGTTTGATGTTACCGTAATCGCTTTTCGATTGGTTTTCAGCTAAAAAACTGTTGTATTACAATAATATTCTATCCTAATTGACTTGAATAAATACTACGATACCATGTTTCTGAATATTTTCATTAAAATTCATCCAAATCATTTTCCTTGTCATCGTCTGCAGCACCAAACAGCTTCTCCCAGTCCTCTCCTTGAACAGGGCTAGAGGGCACGTGTTTTTCGAATCGTTTTCAGTTAAAAAACTGTTACATCACACGTATATTTTACCTAAACTGCGCCTGAATGAATATATTCTTGGAAATAAATAGTAGTTTTGCTGAAACGTGATGTATTTCAATGTAAAATAGGATAAAATACATGACGAAAACAAAAGACTTTACCTAACCTTCCGATGTTCTTGAGATGTTATTCGATTTTTTAGTAGTTTTCGGTTAAAATACTGTTATATTACAATGGTATTCTATTCATACTGTGCTTGATATAATACATTCACGGAAATGTAATATTTTTGCTGAAATTACGTACGTATTACAGTGGAAAGTGGGATAAAATCGTGACGAAAACAATGACTTTGAAATAAAATGGAATATTAACCCCTAAATCGGTTAATTCGGACAATCGGCTAAAACGGACACCCTTCCCCCCTATTAGTCCAAATTAACGAGGGTCGACTGTACAGGGTATTTTAATGTAAACAAACCTTTATAAAGCTACTTGAAAGAATTTTTGAGGGATTGTATACTCCAAACATAACATTTCGAAAGGCAAACACCTGGAAAATTAAAGAGTGAACCAATTTATATTTCTCCCTAACTTCAATAGGAGGCATGAAATATATTTAAGGATTACAGTATCAACACTTCAATAAAGACAACAGTCCATGTACATAAAGCTTGCTATATGTAGCTTCCATCTGTTCCTCACCTTGCGGTCTGTGACCCTATTGGAGTCCAGCAGCAAGCAACACTGTTTTATGTCCTCCAGGGCCATTGTTACTGCAGCTGTACAGGAACTGAAATAATGATAATCTTTGAAATTTCTAACTCGGTAAAACAAAATAAAATTAATTACAGCTTTATCAAAATACTTTTCCATTCTACTTATACCTGTACAAGTATTATAAATACAATACTATACTGTACTGTATTTTCTAGATTTATGAACTAATTCAAGCCACTCCTGTTCGTTAAATCAAAAGTTCCGCTAAATCGAGCTTTCCGTTACATTCTCTCGATTTACTGAACTCTTTTGCTAAATCAAGCGCCAAACGCACCACGCATCGCTTGGTGCGTCTGGGTTTGTTTACATCCGCAGTCTGTGTCCTGCGGCCACCGCGTGTGTTCTTCACTGCTAACTCTCGGTCAACTAAGTAAACACTGGAGCACCTTAGCTTTTGTCTGTATTCAAGACATCTTCAGAGGCAACTGAATTTACAGGAACTGAGAGAGGCTTACTGTATATACAATGTTGACCTTATACACATAACATCAAGGTTCAACACAGCATTGAGGACAGTCTTGGTTGTTACACTGAGATCTATAAGGAGATGAAGAAGAGTAGCACCAAGCAGTCAACACTGGATTCATTTGTTCATAGTGGGACGGCATCAGCATCTTCACAACGGCAGAGGAGGAGCACACAGCAGCCAAGGAGGAGCACACAGCAGCCGAGGAGGAGCACACAGCAGCCGAGGAGGAGCACACAGCAGCGAGGAGGAGCACACAGCAGCGAGGGAGGAGCACAGCAGCGAGGGTGGAGCACACACAGCATTATAAAAATCGACATTTACTAAAACCTAATAAAACCTGACCTAACCAACCAAAACCTACCTAACCTTACCTAATTTTTGTTTTTAATTGGGCACCCCCCACACACACATTCTTGTGTAAGATGAAGCGCAGAAGCGATTACAGCGCCCAACAGGGAAGCATGCTAAGTTCATGCTTGCCTTACGTCTCATGAGTTAAGGGCGTAGAAGCCTGAAGAGTCGAGGGCGTAGAAACCTGAAGAGTCAATGGTTTTTATGTCTAAGCAAGTTATTGGAAGCTCCAACAACTTGTCCCTGAATACGAATTTGCAACTTTCGATTTACAGCAGTACCTACTTTGCTGCTAGGTGAACAGGGACCAGGGGGACTAAGAAGAGTGTCCAAACAACTTCCGCCGGCCAGTGAATCGAACCAGTGACATCCTGCTTGCGAGGCAAGAACTACCTAACTTCCTAGCCGGGAGGAGAAAGTTAGGTAGCTCTTGCCTGGCAAGCAAGATGTCACAGGTTCGATTCCCGGCCTAGCCGGGGAGCGGACCCCTAGTCATATTACACAGAAATTACTTAGCCAATCAGAGCACACTCACAGTAAAATAACGTTTGTAGGAACTTAGCCGTTACGCCAAACTATCCACTGCCCAAAATTAATGAAATGAACTTCTCCTTCTGGTGTAAGCCATCTGTTCCACTTTACCAAGATTATTGCCAATACATTTTAAATGTGCCAATTACACAACCTGTCACTATTATATGTTACTATACAAAGTTATCCCATCCTCGTCGTCAAATACTGTGGTGTCTTCATACCTTAAGGCTGTTTATGTAGGAGAGATGAGACACAGTATTATGAATCCTGTGTGTTTTACAGCTCCCTCTACAGTGAGTGAGTCTAGTGTCTTCATACCTTAAGGCTGTTTATGTAGGAGAGATGATGCACAGTATTATGAATCCTGTGTGTTTTACAGCTCCCTCTACAGTGAGTGAGTCTAGTGTCTTCATACCTTAAGGCTGTTTATGTAGGAGAGATGAGGCACAGTATTATGAATCAATGTGTTTTACAGCTCCCTCTACAGTGAGTGAGTCTAGTGTCTTCATACCTTAAGGCTGTTTATGTAGGAGAGATGAGACACAGTATTATGAATCCTGTGTGTTTTACAGCTCCCTCTACAGTGAGTGAGTCTAGTGTCTTCATACCTTAAGGCTGTTTATGTAGGAGAGATGAGACACAGTATTATGAATCCTGTGTGTTTTACAGCTCCCTCTACAGTGAGTGAGTCTAGTGTCTTCATACCTTAAGGCTGTTTATGTAGGAGAGATGAGACACAGTATTATGAATCAATGTGTTTTACAGCTCCCTCTACAGTGAGTGAGTCTAGTGTCTTCATACCTTAAGGCTGTTTATGTAGGAGAGATGAGACACAGTATTATGAATCCTGTGTGTTTTACAGCTCCCTCTACAGTGAGTGAGTCTAGTGTCTTCATACCTTAAGGCTGTTTATGTAGGAGAGATGAGACACAGTATTATGAATCCTGTGTGTTTTACAGCTCCCTCTACAGTGAGTGAGTCTAGTGTCTTCATACCTTAAGGCTGTTTATGTAGGAGAGATGAGACACAGTATTATGAATCAATGTGTTTTACAGCTCCCTCTACAGTGAGTGAGTCTACATATAAACCATCAACATTTAAAGTAAATAAATAGTTGTTGCTATAATAATATAAATTATTCCTTTATATAATTATTTGTAAAATAATAGATAACAGTCACCCCATTACAGAACTAGTATAGAGCAATGTTACTTGTTAATTGGTCCACTCATATTTAATTGACCTTTTAATACGAAATGGGGAACTGACATGTTAAGGTATGCTTCTCTCAGGCAAGACTATAACAAACATATCCTGCCTAGTTCTCAGGAGACAACCATAATCGTTGTCTTGTCTGCCTAACTCAACACAGCATCTCTACAGACCGCCATCTGTACACTAAGCTTTGTCAATATTTCTTTTTAAATCATAGATCTACAAACCAACATATTTAAATCAGTTGATAATATATTTTCTAAATCATGGACATATTCTTTCTCAAATCTAATAATGTATTTTCACATTAGTTTACCTGGAGTGAGTTGAGTGGGACAGGGCCACATGGCCTTGATGGCCGGCTCAGTTGCCAATCCGAAAACATAATCTATGACAATCTAATTTGTAGCATAATAAACTAGTGTTTACAGTAAGAAATAGCTGCACTTATAGAAAAGAACAGAATACATTACTTCAAAATAATTTTTTATATTCTAAGTTCTTGAATATAAATAATAAATAAACGCACTACCTAATACCTCTCTAGTCGCTCGAGGCTCCTACTACTGTAATAAAATCTCCTTGCTTTCACTGTTTAATATTTGCATACAATTTACAGCATTTCAGGAATACCGATGGCACAGTACCAGCACTTCACTCAAAGTGCTTTGAAATCAATGAAGAGCCCGTCAGGTTCTATGTCTAAAGTTGTATGTGATATTAAAAGAAATGTGATAACTGCCATTGAGAACAATTCTCGTATCAAATTTGTGTGGATTCCGTCCCATGTTGGGATTAGGTTGTGGGGTATGAGATGTTTGGTTCACACTCAGGATGGGATGGAGAAAGGAAACTCACAATGTGCTCTCTGTATACATGTTGTAATAGATGTACAATGCAGCTTGTATGGGCTCACAAACGTACGTACATGTAAGATATCTCACACTCAGGATTGAGGTAGAACAGAAACTCACAATGTGTTTTCTGTATATATATATTGTTGTACAGTGCAGTGCTAAGGAGTTACTTGGTGATGAGTAGTTTGCTCAGAGGTCCTGTTGGGCGAGGAGCTTTCTGAGGGAGCTGGTTGGTGAGGCGCTGTAGAGAGGTCTTGTTGGTCCAGTAGGTCAGAGTAGAATGGCCTCCCTGGCTTGACTTAACTTAAATGCTAGTGACAGGGGGGAAGGAGGTTCAGGGGAAGGATAAAGGGAGGATTGAAGTGAATTTTAGAAGGAGAGAAAGGTGCCGTGGCTAAACACCGCTTGCGTTATTTTTGGTTTTAAGTTGGAGGCAACAGCAGCTCGCCCGGATGCGGCAGGACCCAGCGTCAGGTCAAGCGTCAGGTGCGTGTTGGGTTGGGCAATGGGTTCTCAGTACTTGGTCGGCTTGATTGGGTGTGGTGTTTTCTTGTTTGGAGGAAATGTCTTGGTATTTTTGTTAGCTGGAAGTTTAATTTTCTTCTTGCTCTCCTCCTCTTCTTGTTCTCTTGGAGTGACCATTCAGTCGTGTTTGGGTCCTGTTCTTCCTCGTCTAAGTGTCTTAGGTCCCGTTCTTTGTCGTCTTCGTATCTTAGGTTTTCGTAGGTGTGGAAGAAGTCGGAGACGGTGAGCTTGACCACGTGGGCTTCTGCCCCTGGGGTCTCGTGGTGTTCTGGGTTCTTTGTAACGTGTTTTCTTGGGTCTTCTTTTCTTGATTATTCTTTTCTTCTTGTTTTTTCTTGTCTTGGGAGTGTACAGCAAGGAGGGCCTCTTTGTAGCTCAGTTTCTTGTCAAGTCGAGCCTTGGCTATCCTGCATTCCTCCTTCCATTTGGGCCAGGTCCGGTCGGCAGAGGAATGTGGGCCGCCACAGGCAGCGCATTTTTTCACTGTGTTAGGGTAGACGGTGTAGCGGTGTCCGGGGCTGCCGCACAGGGAGCAGGTGTCCTCCTGCGCCTGACACTTGTTGACAGTGTGACCGTAGTGCTGGCATTTGTAGCAGCGTTTTGGTCTGCAGTAAGGCTTGACTGGCAGTTATCCACGCCAGTTGAGCCTCCTTGGGTAGGGTTTCGTGGTGTCCGGCGAGGGCAGTGGTGTTGGTCAGCTTCTTGACACAGGAGTTGTCCCTTGAGAAGTTCGTTCAGCTCTTTTTGGTCCACGTGGGCAATTTCTGCGTGGGAGATTACTCCCATCTTCAGGTTGTCCCAATCGTGGGTAATCATTTTTATTGGGATGCCGCTGATGTCGGGGATCTCCGCGAGTTGTACGGGCATACCATAATCGGTGAAGGTGATCTTGATGTCTCCATGCAGCTTCAGTCGATCCACCTTGGTAACCCCCACGATCCCATTAGTTTCAAAGAACTTCTTGAGAACTAGGAGGTTTAATTTCTTGGGGCAGGTCGGGTTAACCGGGCGTATCCGCGCCACCTTGTCAAACTCGTAACCATTCATGGAGAGAGAGGGTTAGGGCCTCCCGGTCGGTCGGTGATACGGAGAGAAGAGAGCATTAGCTCTGAGGGTGCAAGAAGGGTACAGTACAAGGCAAAGTTCAGAAGTGGGAAATAGAGGAGGAGGTTAACAGCAGGTGGGCTATCCACCTTGCAGAGACGGGGTTTTTTGTCTTCCGTCAACAGTGCTGCATTAGAGGACTCATGCGGTTAGGGAAGGCCGGTCTCAGCCAAGCTAAGCTAAGTTGTTCTTTTTGATGTTTCCTTGAGGCATATTATGATGGGGGGGGCGGATCCCTCCAGGTCCTTGTGGCACTGGAGGGATGATCCCCATCTTTTTCGTTTTTAGTTTTTTATTGTGGGTGTTAGTGAACTATTTAGGTCTTTGTTTGTGAGGTCCTTGTGTGACTGGAGAGTTATGCCCATCTTTTGGTTCTTTTTTTATTGTGTATATAGAGGCTCTGGTTCTTAGTTATCATTTTTTCTGCTTCTAGGCCACCATCTGTGCGATGTGTTGTTGTCTTCCTCAATCAGTTGGTTTAGTATGGGATCCTGTTCTTGCTGGATTTTTTCCCATATTGCATTTGCTTGGGTGTGTATTCTGGTGTTGAGTGGGTCTATGCCGTGTTCTGTGTGTATGTCTTGTGCTGTTTGTGTGTATGGTGGTTGGTGTTTTGCCGCTCTTCTGAGGGCTATATTTTGCACTGCTTGAAATTTAAGTTGATTTGTTCTTGCGATTGTGTTCTGAGGTATCGGAGGGTATTCTAAATGTGGTCTGATCAGTGCTTTGTATAGGTGCAATTGCGTGTTGGTGTTTAATTGGCGGAATCTTCTGAGCTTTGTAAGTTGTGATTTTGCCATAGCTATTCTTTCATTGATGTGGGGGATTATTCCGTTTCTGGTTATCTTGAGTCCTAATATTTTTCTGTTGGCAGCATATGGTATTTGTTGGTTGTTGACAATAAGTAGGGTAGGGGTTTGTTTTTGGGATGTGAATTATTTTGAGTTTTTGGACATTGGTTTTTATCTTCCATTTTCGTTCATAGTTATTTATTATCTCTATTTCTCTGCTTGTTCTAATGGCCATCATTTGTTTGGATTTTCCTGGGTTAACCGGGCGTATCCGCGCCACCTTGTCAAACTCGTAACCGTTCATGGTGAGAGAGGGTTAGGGCCTCCCTGGCTTGTTGTTGTTGTTGAGATTGTCGGACCGTAGTCCGACACGGGCCTTTGCCTATAGGCGGCCCGTTCGGTGGTTCCGGCTGGAGCTCCTGGAGCAGCCAGACCGGATTGGGATTGGAGGTTGTCCTACCTGCAGATATGGAAGGATACTGCAGGTTGCAAGTGTGAGCGTACCCCCGATCAGTGGACGCTTACCACCAACCCCCACTCTTGGACGTGGTCAGTTTCGGAGTGGCGCGCCCCCCGAACTGGGGTCCGCACTTGCTGGGAGAGGATACTTTCTAAGCTATCTGGGTGGTGGGTATCGTGTGATGACCCGGAGAAGGTGGTGAATGTGGTTTGTTTGGGCCTTTCGGGTTAGAGTGGCCGCTGGTGTTGTGTGCTTCTTGGGAGTTTTGAGTTCTGTTTCGGAGGCTTTGTGTGACTTCGCAGTCGAGGAGATAGTGTTCAAGTGGGTTGGCTGCTGGCTCCTGACAGTAGGTGCATTCCATGACGTCATTTCCGATCATCTGCCAGGAGCACTTGTACCCTAGTCGTAGTCGATGAAGGCTGATTTGGGTTTGTCTTGGTGTTTTCTTGTCTGCAAAAGGTGGTTCCCCTTTTGTAGCCGCCAGGTACCAATTGGCTGATTGAGAACCAGCGTTGAATGCGTGAAGGAAGCTCTTTTGGATGTGGAGCTTGCTAGTCTTTCTGGGGTGATTCTTGATCTGTTGCACACTTGCTGGAACTTGAATGTGTACGCTACTAGAACGTGTGGCTGCCTTGGCTGCTTTGTCTGCCACGTCGTTTCCCCCGATCCCTACATGACTGGGAATCCAGTGTAAGACGACAGGGCGGTTATGTCTTTGGAATTCCTGTAGCTGTGCGAGGATCGAGGTTAAGATGTGGACATTGTCTCTTGGTTGACTGTGTTGCAGCGCCTGCATGGCCGATTTCGAGTCCGTGTGAATTATGATGGACTTGTTGTGTTGTGTTGCAGCATGTTGTAGGGCCTCAGAGCAGATGACCAGCTCATCACATAACTGTGTTCGCGACGCTGTCTGACCCTACTGGCCTTCATCCATTTCCAAATACTAGTGTGGATGTCGTCCTGGGTCTACATGACCACCCTTGGCCTACAGGAACCTGTGAACGTTGGAGTCGAGGCTTAGAGTGAGGTCAGGGTCAGTCCCTTGCTCCTCTCCAGCCAACATCTCACAATGCTGAGTTACCAAGTCGTAACTTACACAGATATATCAACAAACCTCATTACTCTATACATCAGCATGTAAAAATTAATTTACGAGCTTAATTTAATTTTCTAAGGTTAAGTTTCTAAACTAAGCAATGACTCAGCTTTCAAAGACAAGAATTAAACTGAAAAGAAGTACTAAGAATGGCAGCGTACTGTGGGCGGAGCTTCGCAATGAGATAACTGAGCTTTTCCGTTATGTTCTAGCAATAAGTGAGTTTTGTGTTTACCGTACATTTCAGAACACTATCTAATTTCTATAATACACTGACTGACAACATTTTCTTTACTCTCTTCGGATTCTCTGATGTTCATAGATCAAAAGATATAACTTCAGTTTTGAATTGCCTTTGCTTAAGGACACACAAAACATACTTATTACAGCTGGCAGAATCAGTACTCAAAGCATAATCTCGTAACACGAAATTCTCTACACAAAGATATATGATGCCTTCAACATATACTTTATACACCTAGAATATTTTCTCATGGTAGGTTTAACCGAATTACTGTACAATAAATTAATTCTCACACAATTTCCAATTCTCGAACACTAAATGAGGTACGTACTTGTACTGAGAAATACCCTAGTCCCTGAGAGAGTTCGAGAGAAAACAGAGGAACTACGATGCCCTGAAGTAGGGGAAGAACGGACGTCTCCACTGGGGGACTCAAAAGTTTCACACATGTTTCGTGGGCGGTGTAGCATAATATAAATAATTAAGTGTTGAATGGACTGACCACGCTATTATGACTATGAACACCTTCAGTAGTGTTACAAACTCTGTTCTCTTGTCGAGGAACATATTATTAGTGTACATGACTTTCAAGCTGGAAATTATCCTCTGTAATGTCTCTGCTCTTGGTATTGTCTCCAGCCCTCCTCCATTCTCTGCAGTTGCCTCGTTTACTGTATCCCTTGTGGTTTGTGGTCAGAGATGACATTGTTTACATGGCACTCGCCTCCTCCTGGGTGGGAGGTAGAGCAGATGGCGGGTGTCCCATTGTTCTGTGCTGGCGCTCATGCTCCCACTACTCGCCCCTTGTATATAATCCAAGTACATCCGTCCCAGGTCCTCATTGACCCCTCCTTCCTCTCCTTCAAGGACTCCAGGAGTTTGTTGTGCCATTCACTCTGCATTACCGTGCGATCTGGGTTTATGAAAATGCCCCAAAATGTATCGCTCCTTGCTAAGTGTTTTGCCTGCTGAATAACTTCCCATTTCTTATCCTTACTCACTAGTGTGATCCTGAGGGGGCAGGGCTTGTCCTCCTGCCTTTGCCCTAGCCTCCTCACGTCCTGAGTGGGATCTGATAATTTCAAGATGTGTGAGAGAGGTGTTGGAGGTGTGTGGGCGGCGTTGGGGGTGTGTGGGTGGTGTTGGAGGTGTGTGGGCGGCGTTGGGGGTGTGTGGGTGGTGTTGGAGGGAGCGTGTATGATGTTGGGGTGTGTGGGTGGTGTTGGAGGTGTGTAGTGGTGTTGATGGTGTGTGGGTGGTGTTGGGGTGTGGGTGGTGTTGGAGGTATGTGGGTGGTGTTGGGGGTGTGTGGGTGGTGTTGGGGGTGTGTGGGTGGTTTTGGAGGGAGCGTGTGTATTGATTGTTTATTTTGCCGTATGATGTTGGGGTTTGTGGGTTGATGTTGGGGATGTGTGAGTGATGGAGAAGGAGATAGTGTCACACATTATGTCCGTTCACTAGAGTGTCAGTGTGAGAACTGAGGATGTGGGATGGTGAAGGGCAGCCGTGTAGCCTGGTGAGAAACATTAGGCGCGAAATTAACTTGCGCAAAATAGGAAAGATTCGTTTTAAATTAAAACATTGTCCTTAATTGTGTGTGTCGCCTTAAATCAATAATTTTAAATTGAATCGCTTTAAATTGACGTTTTACTGTATATGCCAATAAATCTAAACCGTTATCCATTTAAGATAAAAGGTTAAAAATTAAAAATAAAGTTTAGTATTACAATTTATTATGATTATTCAAAGTCTTATTTACATTTTAAAACTTAAATATTAACCGACAATTCCACTTATCTTTTCTTTAAGATTTTAAATTACTAGTCTCTTACTGTTACTAAAAGGGCCTACAGTATTTATAACAGTAGGTAATAATAGGCAGCTATTAAACAGGGAGGCACTACCACCTGGAAAGCATAATGTGTTGTCTAATGGTAGACCCTACTACCATATGGCATCACAAAAATCCTAACCAAGTCCCAGGTTGGTGATCTGACTGACTTTCTTCTGTTTCAACTGTTTCTCTTACCTTTACAATACAATATATATAATTGGGGTAAATTAACAACACCAGCTAGAAGGAACTGTACTGTAATTCCAACATAAATTATTTAACTCAGTGATGATCACCATGACCGTGGCCCCCACCAAGTGCTCGCTCGACAGCAACAGTTGCAACGGCAGCGATCAATCCCCACTTGAATCCTCTGAAGAGCGCCAATTTAACGCGGCCCATGTGTGTACCAAACCCGGGGTCGTACCTCCACACTTCGTTCCTGAGGATTATCAAAGTCAACATTATTAAACTCTGCAATACAAAATAAGAACAGATACGGCAGTAAACCTCCACATAACATATTTAGCTCTCTGTATAGTCCATTAGATTTATTATTATTATTATTTTTTTTTTTTACATATTTATGGATCCTCGATATAACCAACTTTCATCTCTATAAAGTCCATTAGATAGAGGTTTCACCTAACCGACCCTCTATATAATGGACTTTCCTCTGTGAGACTGGCTTCTCAACAATGAGTGTCATTAAGACAAAGTACAGGAATAGTATGGATATTCATTATCCATTGCGCGTGGCACTGTCCTCAATATGTGTATACAGTATTCTAATATAAATGTAAAAAAAAAATAATAAGAAATAAATAAAATAAATAAATAAGTGATAACTGTGGTAACATTCTGATAGTTCTTATTACCACCATGTTACGTGCACTATTCCAGATGATATCAAACGTTACATAATACTTCCTTGAGATAAATGTACAGTACAGTATATATCAGGTGCCTCAAAGAGAGCTCAGGTTCTCAACTGGCTCAGCCATGTTAATATTGTTATTATTATCCACTCTGTATCTGTACTTTTCTGGCTAAATAAACTGTTTCAATATCATTATCAACACTAGTTATCTCACAATGTATATAAGACTCACCTTAGCCAAGGATCTTTTAATCCATGTGAAGCAAGGGCCCGCTGCACTTGCATCAACTCGGGTACGTTTTCAACCTTATAGATGCGCCAGTCAGGTGCCTTGAAGTGTGCCTCTCCTCCCATCTGTGTAAATATATATACAAAATTAAAAAAATGGGTTATTCATATTGTACAGTACTGTACAGTACTGTACTATAGTCGGATTTTTTCTCGGTTGACGGTACAAGCTAATAGGCTCACACATAATGTTTGATTAATATTGATACATTGGAAATAAATTCATATACAGTATAGTCTGGATTTACACGGTTTTGGTTAACGCATTTGGTCATTTACGCGGTGCCTTGCCAGAATTGAAATGCTTTAATTACGTGGTGAATTTGGTCATTTACGCAGAGAGCGGGTGGAGGTCCAGACTTACGACCTGGTCGTTGGTCCCTAACCCCGTCGTAAGTCGAGGACTGACTGTAGAACATTACTATACACTTGTTTAATAGGAGTTCTTTGGAGAAGCTTATGTGAATTATTATTATTTTTTGTCAAAACAGACAGTTTTAGTTGGCTGTTGCAATAAATATAGGGTACCTTACTTTCCTGGGCATAATGCCATGACCATGTTTAAATAGTCTACTGATACAAGTACAGTACACAACAGTACAGTTTGGGAATGATAAAAATTTTTGTATGTACAGTACAATTGTTTCTAAGGGGCAGAATTTTTTTTTCTAAATATCTGATTTAAATCAAATGATTTTTTCAACCCTATCATAAGATGTTAGTGAATCACTCATTGAACCTTAAGGTTGATCATATGGACTTATGGTGAGTCGTAAGTGACTATGGGCACTGGTTATAAACAGTACCATACAGTACATATATTGCCTCTGCTTCAAGCCCTCCCCACCTACCATGCTGGGATAATGATTGACAGGATTATTATACAATAATTATGGCATTTTTCGAAAACTTGCCTTAGCAGCACTATATTCATCTTGATATATTTTATTAAAATGTTTTTCATCTTTAAATAGTTTGTGTCGGTGTTTGTGAAATAACTACAAGTTACAGTGAGACCTCTCCATAACATACTTTTATATCCAAATGCTGTACTGTACTGTACTGTAATCCATTGGATGGAGGTTTCACATCTAACAGGCCCTTGACATAATGGAACTTCCTTACCATATAGTCCGTTAAATAGAGGTTTCATTGTGCAATCGGTAATTTCTGGTGCAAATTACATATTAGCAAGATATTTAACATTTTATTATGAATGGGAGTACACACCCAGAACCCCCAGCTCAGTTAGGTTAGGTTGAAAACTTTTGCCAATGGTTCTCGATGTATTTTGAACACTTTATTTTGATTTTTATGGCAAATCTCTAGATTGTGAGATAGGGGGGGGGTTTGATCTCAGAAACTATTGATATGCACCAGAAATGTTGGTCAAATTCGTTCATTAAAAAAAAGGAAAAAGCTTCAACTTTCACTTCGTATAGTGGCAACAAGTCAAATTTTACCTAAATTTTAGTCCTTAAAAGTTTAAGTGTCATCCTTAAAAGGTTAAATCAATATCATTAAAATATTAACTGATTACTGTGTCCCAGGTTCATCCCCCGGCTCAGGTCATATGTGATTCCACCAAACACGTCAATATAAGTTTTCTCTAGGTACTACAAGTTGATTATCTATTAACACTGCCAAAAGCTTGTAAACTAATACACAGATGAAGATAAAAAGTAAAATTTAGACATCTAAAAGTTTTGTAGTGACCGACCGTCTACAGCTTAAGGGAATATATAGTTAAGTCAGATCTATGCCCCGTCATTAGTTACTCAATACCTCTATATGAATGTCTTGGTATTAAATAATCTCCGTTACAGAGCATATATGAACAGAAATGAAGGAAAAGGAGGAATTTATAACACCTCACCTTGACTCCAAACTCGTCAGCTGCTTGGGTCCCTGGTGCAGTGTTACCTAACTACCACGAACGGGTCCCTATGGTGCAGTGTTACCTAACTACCACGAACGGCACAGCTGCACATTATTTTTTTTATATTACAGTTCCAGGATTAAATATATTTTACGTTAATATCATAATTATATGGAAGTTTATTTATTGTAATATATATTTTTTGTTTTTTACATCCAAATTTATATTATAATTTTTAGTCTTTAGTTAACATTAGATTGAGAAATACATTTGCTATTAAGATTTAATAATCACTTAATACCCGTATTTTATCAAAATTTTCAAAGAATTATAAAAAAAAATTATATAAAGGGAAAATTCTAACTTATTTAATAATCCTGGGTTAAACAGAGTACCATGAACCATTAGTCCCTGTGCACCTGGCAGTAAACTAGGTACTTGGTGTAAGTCGAAAGTTGCTAATTCGCATTGAGGGACAAGTTGTTGGAGCTTCCAATAACTTGATGACATAAACCACTGACTCTTCAGGCTTCTACGCCCTTAACTCATGAGACATAAAGGCAAGCATGAACTCAGCATGCTTCCCTGTTGGGGCTGTAACGCTTCACCTGACAAGGATGTAGGGGGATGCCCAATAATAAAAAATAAATAAATAAAAACCCTAATCATATCTTTTTATTATTATTATTCTACTTTTATCCTCTTCACTACTACTCGGCTCGTTAGCCGCTTGGGCAATCGGTCACGTCTATGTTACGTACTGTTGGCAAATACTGGGCATGCACCGGCTCGTGGCTCATTGACGAACCTTTCTCAAGAAACTTGCAAGAGGGGAGTGGTTATCTATGGTAGGCAAGACCTTAGAGCCAGCCAGGCGAGGGTACAGGGAGAGGATGTTTTTGAAGAGTCCAAGTGGTGTAAAATTAAATTAAAGGAAGGGACTTACTTATTGTTGGGTGTATCTACAGATCCCCAAACTGTGGCCCACTAAATCAAAGGAACTTAAGAGCCATAATAGACAACGAGGCGATGCTCAACCCCAGCCACCTCCTTATCATGGGGGACTTTAACTGTGGCGACATCGACTGGAGAAACGAGTTCACCCCAAATGACTTGGATAACCCTGCTACTCTTTTTGTAGAAACTCAGAGATAATTTTCTGTTCCAATATGTTTGAGTGTAATGACCACAGTCGTACACGTCAGTTAACGTAAAATCAGACTATTCATATTACGTTCAATAGCCCACAAACATGTAGCTATGCCTTCTTTATTGAGTCTCCCATCTGAGGCGTCCGTTTTCTCATCGCTCCAAGACGCCGGAGTCCTTCGATTTCTCACAATCTTAATGTGTTAAAAAACCGAATATTACTGATATTTCTCTTAATTATTAATTGCGTGTGCATACCAACATAAAATTAAGAAGTTATTTTTACTACAACGTAGGTATTGTGTCTGAAAAAGTGGAGTTTGGGGGTCGGCCCGGTCTCTATTTCAATTAATCCCATACGTTATGTTGTTCACTTTACGAGTTTCTCACTGTTGCTGGGAGTAGTTCAGCCACATCATATCCTTAGCCAATACACTTGTTGAAATCAAGTCCAAGGTCACATACAGCTTTTTTTTTTATTATATCTGCAATGGCCTCTCCTGTAACCGACTGGCATTCATAATACCCTACAAACTCCTCCCTGATCTGTCTTTCACTGTCAACAAATCTTAGGAACAGAGGCAGCTGCTCAGTACTGCTTTCATCAACACCCTCATCTGCTATCACAGCAAATATACCACCACCCTCTCTTATCTTGTCCACGATTTCTTTCTGAATAATTTGGCCATATATATTTATAAGTTCATTCTGTGTGGTCTTTGAGCGATAGGTAACATTTTTAGGACACTTCTTAAAGTACTCTAAGAATTTTATCCCCTGCCTCTGCTCTGAAGTCAAGCAGCACTTGAAAGATTCCCGTTTCCAGATTCAGTGGTGGCATCACCTCTGTGTCCTCGTAGGGCCAGTCCTTGCTTTCCACAAAGGATGATGGTTTTGGTGATGGACCGGAGTAGAGTTTAGTTTCTATCCTTCCTTGGTTGGCTGGTCAATCACAGGAGTAGTCTTTCAATGAACCCATTACAACTGATGTTTTATGAAGCTGTGAATTATCTTGATGGTCCTTGTATTTTGTGCTTGTTCATTAGCAATCTGTGAGAGGGGTTCTGAAAAGTTTATCTAGTTTTAAGGAATTTTTGCCTGTTCTATGACCAAAGTATATACAGAATGCTCCATCTAAGGATGGGGAGTACACAAACCATATAAGGGAGCTTGATTACCAGTGTGAGTAATGTTGCTACAATGGGGAAAAGAAATTATCTTTGCAATTTTAATAATAAGGTAAACCTTGAATTGAAGAGTATATGACTTAGGTATTTATAATTTAACTCACCTCTTAGAAAAGAAACAGTTGGTGGTAGTCTGCTTTCTTCCAGACGTAGCTGCTGCTGAAGCTATATGTTAAGTCACACTAGGTCAGTCTACACCAAGGGTTGATGTTCAACTGGGCTACTGGGATTAGGCGAGGGTGCAGGCAGGCTGGAGTGGGGAGTGGCTGGTCGTGGAATTTTCCGTAGCAGGGCGCAAGATTAGCCGACTGAGATTTAGCAGGAGGTTATTATTGATCACAATAAAAGAGTGTTTTTTTTTTTTTTTTTTTTAATACTCTCCCAAATTCCGACCAACTTCCAGAAGTCATATAAGACGGTCTGGATCCACCACTGATCATCAGTGGAAATTAACTGCAGGGACTGGCCATTATTGATGGACATCTTATATTCCATGCACTCTAATTTTAGACAGGTGGGGGCAGAGTAGGGAAATCCTAGCTGCCTGTAAGGGTTAGATATCAAACTCTTGTTCACTGTGGCGAGTGTTTTGATGGAACAGTCTATAGAGCAACTCTTGGTTCAGTGTACAGTACATTACATGAGAGACAAGGGACAGCTGGGTGTTGATCACTTCTTCTCTGCTTCTTCCTGCAACAGGTTACCTAAACTGAGTCCACTTTTATAAGATCAGCATTACAGAAGATTAACTTAAAATAGAATCAACATTATATATGATTAACATAATATATGAATAAAAATTTTATGATTAACATTACACATGATCAACATTATTGTGTACTAGAGGGGCATATAAACTAAATTACTGTTTCCAAATACATTACACACAAAAGATTTTCCTAAATACTCCCTGCTAAAATGGGGGTGTGTCATATATGCTGCAAAATATGGTACAGTGGTCCCTCGGTTAACGAACATAATTCGTTCCACAGAGTCGTTCGTTAACCGAAAATTTTGTTAACCGAAACCATTGTTTCAATGGGATATTGGGTAATTGGTTCCAGCTCACCGAAAATTACATACAAACTAAAAATAAATGCAGTAAAGCACACTTACTTTGAGGTGTGCATGTAGAAGGCTCCTGGTTGATGATGGGAATTACAAGTGGGGGTGGAGGAGAAGGGGGAAGGGAAGGAAGTGGGGGTGGAAGAGAAGTCACCCTATGCATCATGTCGCCATTTCACCCATAAAATTTTAAGTTCACATGGTGCAATTCAAGACTATTTTCTTTAAATCAACACTACACTGCACTGTATATTGTCAATATGTAAAATAAATTTCAGAATGACCAATAATTGTACTGTAAAAACATAAAAATAGTTTATGTTCAAGAAGTCAAGCAAGATGCTATCTCCACTGAGAACTGACACAAACTGATGCCATTCTGGGTGAATCAAGTGGCTGATTGGCACGCTAAAAACTAGTTTCCTGTACTTAATTGAAGTATTGTTTCAATGGGATCAATTATTTTGGTACTTGAGATAAACAGAATATATTAGAATGACTTTTATTAACTAATAAATATGAGACAAATATATGGCATAATGATATATATGCAACACACTCCCTGAAGACTAGTTGAGAGCTGGATGGTACTGTTAATGCACTGTCTGCTGCCTCGCATCACTGGCCCTCCTCCTGTCCCGATTGAGAATCTACTCAGATGCACCTCAGCCCATCTCCTAGAATAAACACAGTTAAAATTACGGGACGCGAAATGGTCTGTTTACCAGCGATCAGCTGATATGAGAGGGTGGTCGCGCTGGCGCCGCACACCGCTTGCCTCCCTCACTCCATCTCTACCACTCACCATGCTCTTTCACCCACTTTTAGTTAGGCAAGTCACCGTTCACAAGAGCGTCAGCGCGAGTACTGAGGATGCGGGGCCACGGGCGTGCGGGGTCATAGGGTGGTGAGCAGCCTTGTGGCGTACCCAGAGAGGCGTCTGGCGGGAAACGTAAAATACTGGAGTATGCATTTCCATATGACGCGTCAGATTTGACTAGCGTAAAATAGGAAAGATTCACTTTAAATTGACACGTTATCCTTAATTGTTGGTGTCGCTTCAAATCGATAATTTTAAATCGATTCGCATTAAATCACCGTTCTACTCTGTAGGTGTACAGTAGTGCATCAAGGTAATACAAGTTGCTAATCACGGTTTTGCCTATTCGCACCATTCCTTGGAACCTAACCCCGGCAAATAACAAGGGTTTACTGTAGTCTAATGTGGCTTAGAAATAAAGAAAATATAATATAAAATCATAAAATAAGAAAAATGAAGAGCCTGGGTGTGTACAGTATGTGTGTGGGATGTGTGTATGTTGAGGCGGTAGGTTATGGCTACGTATATGTAAATGTGTGGCTGCACTCCCTCTCAATGTGACGTCACAGCACACACCTAACTCGCATTAGAGGAGGGCTTACTGTATGTGATTAACATTATACTGTATATGATGAAATATGGGGAGGTTTGGTTAAGTGAGCTATGTATAAAGAAAACACACACACACACATTCCATCGCCACCTCCTGCCACCTGCAGCCCCCCACCCAACTTGCGCAGTCCACCACTACAACAAAATTCAGCCCATAAGAGCCTGCACCGATAGATATAAGAACAGCACCATCCCATCTATTGTTAAAATAATAAACAACTCCTGATTTTTGTACTGTACAGCCCTATAAATGTATTCAATGCATATTATATCATTATGTCTAAATCAAATGTAAGTCTGTATATTTTCAGCCACCGGCTGCAACTCTATAAATAAACTGTTTATTATTATTATTATTATTATTATTACACACACACACACACACACAAAACTTACTTTAACTTTCCTGTAAGATTCTGATATGCTAAGAATGGAAAACAGGACCGGCATCTCAGATAAAGTAAGACCTTTGTGTGGCTTGTGGCAGGTGGGACAAGTGATGCCATCTCTCTCAACCACAGTGAGGAGACAGCAGCGGCAGAAGGTGTGGCCACAGTGGGACATCACCAAAGGTTCTCGTGTTTCAAGTTGGTACATCTGGCAACATATGGGGCAAGTTATGTGTTCCTCTATGTTGAGCCCTGTAAAGGTTTGAGTAGATTAACACTTTATTATGCAAACAGTGATAGCTAATATATAGATACTGTACATACACACACATGGATGGATTGATGGATGAATGAATGGATAGACAGATGGGTAGATGGATAAATATTCATTCAGAAAAATTCTCATCAAAGTTTACAATTGGTTCAGCATAGACTGTTCTGTATATAAATAACACAGGTCAGATAATATTTATAGATTACAACTTAATTATATGAATACAGCAAGATAATATTTACAGTATTGTAATAAAATCAGTACTGTGCTTTTACTGCCAACACAAAACACCCAGTCTGGTCAGTAAAGGGGGGGGTCCCCGACTTACGAACGCCCGCTGACACGAACGACTTTAAACTTGAAATTTACAATACCGGTATTTTATTTACTTGACTTAATTTTTACTTTCATTTACTGTACTTTGTCATTCTATTTTTATTTTTGTCTTAAATCAAGTGATTTTAGATGTATATAAGGACTTAGGTTATGATATACTGAAGTGGGATTTTAAATATTGTTCCATAAGTACGGTATACACTTAGCATGTGTTCCGACTTATGTACAAATCCAACTTCACAGCATCCTCAGAAATTGAACCCTTTCGTAATCCGGAGACCCCCGTACAAGTTTTTATAATGGGTTTCTAAATACAGTGGTCCCTCGGTTAACAAACACCTTGGTTAACGAAATTTCGGTTAACGAATTACCTTCCAGAAGAATCTTCACTTCGGTTAACGAAAAAATTTCGGTAAACGAATTCCTTACGAATTTTTCCCAACATGTTTTTGCCTGCTTTCGGCTGCTCACCAGCTGTAGTATAAGTCGGCCAATACCGTTCTAGGGCTTAAATTCGTTACCATTTGAGTAAATATCAAGAAGGTTGTACTATTCAATAATTTTCCAAGTCTTATATTAAAATTTTTAGTAATTTTAACAATTATTTAACATAATTGAAGTACAGGGAACTAGTTTTTAGCGGGCCAAACAGCCACTTGACTCACTCAAAATGGCCCTCAGTGTGTGTCCCTGCTCAGTGGAGGAAGCATCTTGCTTGAGACTCTCTTAAACATAAACTATTTTTACATTTTTACAGTACAATTACTGGTCATTCTGAAGTTTATTTTACATATTGACAATATATAATGCAGTACAGTGTTGAGTTGAAGAAAACAATCTTGAATTACAAGTGAACTAAAATTTTATGGGTGAAATGGCAACATGAAGCATGGGGTGTCTTCTCTTCCACCCCCACTTCCTTCTCTTCTCCCTTCTCCTCCACCCCCACTTCTAATTCCCATCATCAACCAGGAGCCTTCTACATGCACACCTCAAAGTAAGTGTACTTTACTGCATTTATTTTTAGTTTGTATATAATTTTTGGTGAGCTGGAACCAATTACCCAAAATCCCATTGAAACAATGGTTTCGGTTAACAAAATTTTTGGTTAACGAACGACCTTCTGGAACGAATTGTGTTTATTAACTCTGAGAGAGAGAGAGAGAGAGAGAGAGAGAGAGAGAGAGAGAGAGAGAGAGACTACAATAAATATCTCACTCACCTTATGCTATATTTACCTTCAAATAATGTCTGTGATGCTGTTGGCGTCTGAGTACACGCAGCCACTGTATCCAGTTTTGAAAGTTGGGTATTAGAGTGGTGGTTGACCGACCAAAATAATCCTTGTCTTGTAGCAGGTGAAGGACTTGTGAATGACACACTAGTGGCACAAGTTGTAAAAAAGGGTGAGGAGATACTGGTACTAGTTACAGCAGGTGTTAAAAAGGGTGAGGAGGTACTGGTACTTCTTACAGCAGGTGTAAAAAAGGGTGAAGAGGTGCTGGTACTTGTTACAACAGGTGTAAAAAAGGGTGAAGAGATACTGGTACTTCTTACAGGTGTAAAAAAGGGTGAAGAGGTGCTGGTACTTCTTACAGGTGTAAAAAAGGGAGAGGAGATACTGGTACTAGTTACAGCAGGTGTAAAAAAGGGTGAGGAGATACTGGTACTTGTTACAACAGGTGTAAAAAAGGGTGAAGAGGTGCTGGTACTTCTTACAGGTGTAAAAAAGGGAGAGGAGATACTGGTACTAGTTACAGCAGGTGTAAAAAAGGGTGAAGAGATACTGGTACTTGTTACAGCAGGTGTAAAAAAGGGTGAAGAGGTGCTGGTACTTGTTACAGCAGGTGTAAAAAAGGATGAAGAGGTACTGGTACTTGTTACAGCAGGTGTAAAAAAGGGTGAAGAGGTGCTGGTACTTGTTACAACAGGTGTAAAAAAGGATGAAGAGATACTGGTATGTGTTACAATAGGTCTATAAAAGAGTGAGGAGGTACTGGTTCTTGTTGCAACAGGATTATGAAAGAGTGAGGGATCGTATGACCGAACACGAATTTTACAAAACACAGAGAAAGGTTCTTTAGCTGAAGGTTTTCCAAAGCCTATGTTAGTGTCTGTAACAGGTGCTGTACCAAAGAAAGTATGAATATCTTTAGCTGAAGCCTTAACATCTGCTCTACCAATGTAACAAGGGGGATGATAACCAAAAATTTTATCAGTAACAGCTGCTGTACTATCAGCTGTATCAGTAACAGCTGCTGTACTATCAGCTGTATCAGTAACAGCTGCTGTACTATCAGCTGTATCAGTAACAGCTGCTGTACTATCAGCTGTATCAGTAACAGCTGCTGTACTATCAGCTGTATCAGTAATGGCTGCTGTACTATCAGCTGTAACAGTAACAGCATCAGATGATCCTCCGGTGGTGGTGTCTTTTTCAGGTGACCAACACACTGGTCTGGTCTGGTAGTAATGGAGCCGAAGTTCCTCCATTGACGTCCCTTCATACTCCTGCAAATACAATGATGATAAAACTCACTTATGACAGCAACTGAAAATGTGGTGAATGGTACTTCAGTTCAACTGTTGTCCACTCAGTAGTCCAGACTACACTGTCACAATAACCGTAACACCCTTGAATCAAGATGGCACACCTAAACTTAGCAGCCATTCCTAACCTAACCTTAGCAGCCTTTCCTAACCTAACCTTAGCAGCCATTCCTAACCTAACCTAAGCAGCCATTCCTAACCTAACCTTAGCAGCCATTCCTAACCTAACCTAAGCAGCCATTCCTAACCTAACCTTAGCAGCCATTCCTAACCTAACCTTAGCAGCCATTCCTAACCTAACCTTAGCAGCCATTCCTAACCTAACCTTACCAGCCTTTCCTAACCTAACCTTAGCAGCCTTTCCTAACCTAACCTTAGCAGCCATTCCTAACCTAACCTTAGCAGCCTTTGCCAACCTAACCTAGGCAGCCTTTCCTAACCTAACCTTAGCAGCCTTTGCTAACCTAACCTAGGCAGCCTTTCCTAACCTAACCTTAGCAGCCTTTGCTAACCTAACCTAGGCAGCCTTTCCTAACCTAACCTTAGCAGCCTTTCCTAACCTCAAGAAAAATTTTAACGACTTTTTAAAAAAAATACGTTTGCAGAGATAACATTTTTTTTTCATAATAATTTCTCAAATATATCTATAAATCTGTTGATGATATATAAATGTAGCACTATAATAAATTTTAACCTTTGATTATCTCTGTGAATGCATTACAAAAATAGAAACGTTAGGTTAGGTACGGAAAGGTAAGTTTAGGTTAAGTTAGATATAACATGTTAAGGTTAGGTTAGGTAATGTTAGGTTAGGTAATGTTAGGTTAGGTAATGTTAGGTTAGGTAATGTTAGGTTTGGTAATGTTAGGTAATGTTAGGTTAGCTAATGTTAGGTTAGCTAATGTTAGGTTAGGTAATGTTAGGTTTGGTAATGTTAGGTAATGTTAGGTAATGTTAGGTTAGGTTATGTTAGGTTAGGTTAGGTTAGGTAACGTTAGGTAATGTTAGGTTAGGTTATGTTAGGTTAGGTTAGGTAACGTTAGGTAATGTTAGGTTAGGTTATGTTAAGGTTAGGTGCATTTAAATAATACTACTGATTGTATTAAATCAAGAACCTGTGATTTTTTTTCTTAAATGTGACGAGTTTTTCAATTTTACCACCTTTCTCTCTCTCTCTCTCTCTCAATCATAATTCTAACTAATGAGTGTGAAGTACATCTAGCAACTCTGTGTTTTAGTATGGGTAGTATAGTAGAGAAAACGGCCTTATTTCCGCTAAACAATAGCTCAGAGGTCTCAAAAGTCACCATAAGTTACGAAGAAGAGTCATTCATTTTAAATCGAGTTGTGGACTTCGTAAGTCTTTAGAGTATCACTACCGCAGGAGTTTATGACCCAGGTCTTGAAAGAGCTCACACTCAGTGCCGTCACATCAAAGTCTCTGGCAGATTGTTCTATGTACTGCCCACTGTGATGTTTATAAGCCTCAATTAGGTTCCCCCTTGCCCGTCTGTAGTCTAAGATAGGTACTTTGCAGGCGCCCGAATCTCTCAGGGTAGCTGGTGGCCCTTCTTTGAACATATCACATTTCCTATCAACTGACAGTCTCCAGCAAATCTCGGGGACCATAATAAACCACTAAAAACAGTAAAAATCCTCACCTCCATTGCAGTTATCACAAATATTCTGGTCATCTCTGGTAGGGCAGGATTTTCGTCAATTCTGAAGACGACTTGAAACCTTGTGTACTGATGCATTGTAATGTCTCTCATCTGTGAGTGAATAATTATATATTTCACCAAACTAAACTATATTAGTGAGGATATAAGCATCTAGATGTATGAACTAATTGTTTTATTAAGACAAGTATTTACCTTAAACTTTTTTACTGCTTAAGGTAATCTTGTAAATGGATATTAAGTGATACGTTAAGATGGTATAATGTGGCAGCTATTTAATATTGCGTCATACTGTTAACTATACTTCTACTTCAATATTTGTACAGATAGTCATCTTAGAGTGAATGTTAGATAAGGTTATATTATAAAAGATCTTTATACATGTCTGCCTGGTGCTCAGTAAATTAATTAATCACAATATAGCGATGTTTGAAGGCTACAAGCACATCCTCTCACATTATATTAAAAAAAAAAAATAATAATCCTTCGACACTATAGAGACAGAGTTTGTTTATAAGTCGTATTTGGCGTAAATCATAATATAGAAATGTTGTTGGAGATGAAAAAGTAGGAAAATATTGGTAACTCACCAGAGCGTGAAGACACCCCTAGAGTGACCAGCAGCTGAGGACCAACTGTCAGTGTCAGGTGTCAGGGCAGACAGTGGTGCCACTCTCAAACAGGAAACTCCACTTACCAACCCAAGTTTTCCCACAAAATATTTCCGTGTCTGACAATAGCAAATTATACTTTAATCAGTGTGTGTGTG
Organism: Homarus americanus; assembly: GCF_018991925.1. Lineage (NCBI taxonomy): Eukaryota > Metazoa > Arthropoda > Malacostraca > Decapoda > Nephropidae > Homarus > Homarus americanus. The sequence continues at coordinate 181,087 of NW_024751286.1, forward strand.
CGTGGATAAGATAAAATCACACGGGAAAAGGGAAACAACGGAGGTACTGTGGGGTATAATTTGTTTGTATTCACACTCAGGATGGGATGGAGGAAGGAAACTCACAATGCACTTTCTGTATATATATTGTACAGTGCAGTGCTTAGGAGTGACTAGGTAAGGAGAAGCTTGCTCAGAGGTCCTGTAGGGTGAGGAGCTGTGATAGATGTTGCTGGGCCGGTAGCCGAGTGTAGACTGGTCAGGCATGGCCGTATTTATACAATTTACGAGGATCAGGATTTGGGGTGAGCGTAGCGAGAAGGCCAGTCACAGCGGCTTAAGGGTAAGGTGTGAAACGCTCTGATCCTGAGCTGGAGGTTGAAGGTTGAGACTAGGTCGGTGATCGTACCCCTACGTCCACCGCATAGACCTAGTCTCTCGGCGGAGCTGTACGGTGATTGGCTGGTAGGCCGGAGCTCAGTTGGGGAGAGGAGCCACTACAGTGCTCCCTTGTTTCCCTTTTTCCGTGTGATTTTATCTATATATATATATATATATATATATATATATATATATATATATATATATTTTGATAAATGGCATGATTGTTGATGGAAAGGCAGTTTTCATCACTTGTCAATTGTTTTTATTCTTGCCTATTATACATTCAGGTATTAAATTTCGCTGTCATTGCTTTTATATATTTTGTATACAAGTGAATTCCTCAATAATAATAGTATGTCTTCGTAATTAGACTGCGTTTATTCATTACAATGCAATGTTTCCATACACCGACATGAATAGCGGTGGCATCTGTGCGTGACGTCATACAATCCCTGAACTGGCCTGGTGTTCTAGGTGGCATTGCACCAACTCATTTGTCCAGTTTTATCGCACTACATTATATCCGAGTTATATTTGAGTGTATATTTTATTTTCATTTTCGTATAAAGTGCTATATACAGAAAATGGGTATCCCTTCCACTTGCAATACCTGTGATACAATTAAGATAACTAGCATTAATAGTATTCTCTATTTGAAGCTCTTATACACATTGAGTGTGTCTTACCACTGTCATTGGCCCACTCGCCCATCAGACGATCCCAGACCAGCAAAATAGTAAAAGCTCGTCGCCCTTATGATATTTTGATCGCCTCGGGCGACGGGGCGTATGTGAATTTCTACCCCTGAGAGGGTAGGAGAAGCACACAGTTCTATAGTCACCTTGTAAGCTAGTACAATTCCTTAAAACAAACAGGATGAAAATGAAAATCAGAAGAACAATGTACACGATATATATTTCACTTTATCAGATTGAAAACAAACAGTAAAGCTTTTTCCAGTAGTATATAAAGCTGCTAATATTCTGATGGATTACTAGCCAATTTAATCTTAAAATGACCCTAGAGTTATCTGCTAATAATAATGCAAATACATATCACATTTACTTAGAAAATCCTTACACAATTAAATTTAAAATCTCTAGGGCTATTTTTTAGATAGTCTATATTCTTACATGATAAAGATTGGCATTAAAGTCAGTAGAAAACAATAATGTATAAGATACTGAATATTCATTGGTAAATTGCAATATTATGAAGCGTTGCATTGCAACATTCACAATTTATGGAGGAACAGTTTGTGGTGATGGAGATGGGTGGTGGTGAGCGGCAGTGGCCAGAGGCGAGGCTCCTGAACGGTGATGATGAATATTGGGAACCATTCATGTTGGAGCTTCTGCTGTCCTGAACTCACTCGACACATCCTAAGCCGCACTTGCGGGGGTTGCAAAGTCGGGTTTATATCAACTGTTTCTAGCATTACATAATATACAGAATAAGGTATGTACATATTTGCCTGTTCCAGGCAAAAATTATCCAAATCCCTTTTTATAAAGCAATTAGTTGACAGCAGAGCAGAAATCAAGTTGACAATTAGCACACAACACCACATCAAACTGCAGGCATTACCAGGATGCAACACTGAAAGATATACACAAGACTGGGAAAACAATTTCCAACAAATTCCTCTCCACATTTTAAGGTTCACCAGGAAGTGGCAAATCTTGTTCATATCACTTCACCAAAACTCACTTTGGCACAAAACTTATTAAAATAAGTATTGGTGCTGTGTAAGATCTTTTATGATTTGATACACTCCCAGCATTAGGAAGAACTAGCTGGAGCAACATGTTCAACCCAACCTTTTGTAAAATATCCTCCTGCTACCTGATGTTTGCCTCTTGGGTCCCTTCATAAGCAACTTGTGCGTATTAACCTTACGCGGGTAACAAACTACAAGCTACTGAAAGGTACAAAATATTCCCCATGAATTCAAATTAACTGGTCAAGAATTCATAAGGTTTAGAGGCCTAGTACAAACTTCAAAGTATGCCTGTAATGCATATCTTACAAATGTTATGAAATGGTATAATGAGGATGGATAGTGGAATTTACGTCTCTCAAGTAAAAGGAAATCATCTCTTGAATATTAGTAACAATTACATTCCATAATTTTGTGCTAGAAAAAATAGACTAGTGTAAATTTGGAAAAATCATGGATATTCAGTGAATTTTATGAATCATGAGAGACTAAAGAAATCAAATATTGTTCACAGGAGTTATGCCTACATCACATTCTTGCAGATCAAATATTGTGTTGTACTACCAACCACATTCATGAAACATCTGAATAACACGACTGTGCTCTCAAGTACCAAATCTTTAGCTTGCTCGAGCACATTTTCCAACACATAATTATACAGTACTTTTAAGGGGAACTCCATTACATCTCTAAGGTTTATACAAACCGTATCATGGCGTGCAAAACAATAGTGAGTTCATGTGTGGCACCAGCCTTTTTTTCCCTTTTCAATTCCAAGTTTCTATTGACAAGATATGCATATTTCCCCCAGGAGTTGCTTTGTCTGTGTCAGTTACATACAAACATTCAACAGCATTCTTTATAGTACTAAATGAAATTATGCTTTAATCACTTATAGCCATGAACTGAACTTGTCAATGGTTGGCTTATATCCCATTGCTGATGACACAATAAGTACACCTAAAAGTCCCTAGGAATGATTAACTTGCTGCATGCCTTGGCAATAGAACAAAACCAAATTTACACCTGAGAGGATGAAGGCGTAACATCCAAACATTCTTTACCTATTCTTAATATGAAAGAATATTCAACCTTATAAGAGGCAACATGGTTTACGACCACTAGGCCTTTTCAGATTTTTTTCCGGAGACTTGCGGTTGATCTGCCGTACGAGATCATAGAAAATCTCGTTGACGTTGATCTTGGCTTTGGCAGAGGACTCTAGGAAAGCACAAGAGAAGGACTTAGCCAAGTTGAGGCCCTGGTCTTTACCAACTACACGTTCATCTTCCAAGTCACACTTGTTGCCAACCAGAATCATTGGAACATCATCTGTATCCTGTAATGAAGAGTGTTAAACAAATTAATGTAAGCATCAATCAGTTCTACCCGAGTGAGAAGTGAATGTCTCGTTCAAAAAATTCTTATTCACGTATTAATAGACCCGACAATAAAAACTCTTGGGACAAAGGATACAATTAAAAAAGATTAGCACTACAGTACAGGTATATGAAAGGTTAAACTTGTTACCTGTCAAACAAATTTACGGAAAGTAGGTTATCACATACATATTCACCCTGCATAAAAATTATTATAAACCCATCAATAAAATTTTGAGCTGTTATGACAGGTCTAAATATTAAACTGGAATATTATAACATCCATCACCGTCACATTAGGTTGTAAACCACTTTGGATGAAGGTTCAGACAGTACAGTACTGTACCCTAAAGAAGGAAGAACACTGATGAGTTTGCCTGCCCACCATAAACACAGGTACTGTATGCTCACTCATATTTGTGTGAGCATCAGGACCAAACATCCCAGCACCCACGTGGGAGGAAGGGATGTTCAGGTACTCTACCCTATAAAATTAAATTTCAGGATCAATTTCCCCTATGCTGGGAGTGAGCAACTTCATACACTTAATTCAGTTAGAAAAGTGAACCAATAAGCACCAAGAGCAAAACAATTAGTCCTATGAACACAATTTAGAAGTTCTAGACTCTAGAATCTAGAGTAAGACAGGAGGAACAAACCTTAAGTCCACACAGGAAGTCTCTCTCTGAAACTGTTGCTATCAAAAAATCATCAAGTTTTACTCTACATTGTACCTCCACTTTCCAAATGATATACAGGTATATATCACAACTATACAGGTATACTGTATAGAAATTCCCCCAAATATTTTGTTTTGTAAGGTTTTCATGACAATGAAAGATATGGAAATAAATGTACAGCAAATGGTAGCTACAGATTCTAAAAATGCATTTAAAATTTTCTACCAATGATTATTTTTGCTCAATGAAGTGAAGTCTTTAATATCACTGATGAACGGGATTGTTTAACATCTGCTTCTAACCCTGGACAGTTCAAGATGTGTCCACCTTTTCCATGGCCATTTTCACCAAGAGGAGATTAGATGCTGGCTACATTTGTCAGCTGTCAACCTAATTCTAGAAACACCTGGAAAATGTTTTAGTACAAAGTGACTTTTGATCCTGAGATTGAGTTAGTGTCAGGAAATAATAGTTTCAATCTATTAAAAGATAAATGTAAATGAGATACAGGTTGTACCTCTCTAGTCTGGCAACCTCGGGACCTGACCGGTGCCGGACTATGGAAATTCACCCTTTTCCTGGATAGATAGTGACTTGTGCTTATGCTTGGAAGCACTAGCACCACTTTCTCTGCATCATGGTCTCTTTGAAGACATATTGAAGGGTTAAATATCGTATAGTAGTTTCTCAAATTTTGCGAGTTTTTAATTCTTAACATATTTTATTGGAATACACACACAAAAAAATGAATAAAAATTTTGACGGCGGAAACTTGAATTTCGACGGGTTTGAACGGCCTGACAACGTGCAGACGACGTGCACAATCGTGTAAACAGCGTCATTTCTCTCATGTACAAAAGATTCATTATGGTTTATTACTGAATGTCTTTTTTATTGAATTAGTGTTTGTGTGCAAAATGAGCAATACAATTCATTAATAATACGTAGAATATTAAAACACACGAGGAAATGACACAGCATTGTTTTCGTTGATTACAAAACCAGTGACTGACTGGTTCTACATATAAAATTGAAGAAAATAAGACCTTGGTTGTAGGTGTAGTAAAATTAATATGGTATTTTAAGTAATGTTATTTAATGTTAATAAATGGAACAATAGAAGTAGGTAACAATAATGGTAAAGAAAAAAGAGAGATTGTGTATGTAAGTGCGCACACGTGAAAACATATCGTCATTACTTGACATAAGAATATGAAAGCAACACTTATTTACTGTTCATATATATTTTTTAATTAATGTTTCTGAATTTGTTTTTATTGAATTAATGTTTGTGTGTGTAAAATTAACAATACAATTTATTAATAATACGTGGAATATTAGAGGAGACGAGACGGCTGCCGGCATTGTTTATGTTAAAGCTTACAAAACCAGTGACTGATTGGTTCTACATATAAAACAAGAAAATAAGACCCTGATTGTAGCTGTAGTAAAATTAATGTAAAAAAATTAATATGGTTGTTGAAGTACCTGTAATGTTATTTAATATTAATAAATGAAACAATATAAGTCGCTAACCATTAATGGTAAAAAAAAAGTGAGTGCGCTTATGTAAGTGCGCACATGTGAAAACATATCGTCATTACTCTACATAAGAATATGAAAGCAACACTTATTTACTGCTCATATATATTGAAGGGTTAAATGTTGTACTCTGTATAGACAAGCAGAGAGAGAGAGAGCAGCCGAACTGCCGGATGTAAACAAACCTTAATTTCCCGCGGCTTTGTTGTTTTTTTAAGGGGATTAGCCCACCCGGGCATAGGTCACTGACCCACATTGGGGCCTGAGGGGCAAAAATTTAATACTCCTGTAATAATAGTAATAATAATTCAGATAAAAAAAAAAGAAAAAAGAAGAAAAAAAAAAAGAAAAAGCTGCCTATCTACCTATTAGACAAACTAAAATCATTCCGGACCACGGGAGTTTCCAGACCACATAATGCCGGACTAGAGGTACAACCTGTATACTATTACCATAAATGTGGATTATGACTTGACTGATATTTGCAAAAACAAACCAAATCTGCATACCTTTACTCTGAGGATCTGTTCACGGAGGTCTTGCAGATCATTGAAGGTGCTCTGTGCAGTGATACTGTACACCAAAACAAAGCCCTGGCCATTCTTCATGTAAAGGTCACGCATTGCGGTAAATTGTTCCTAAAAGATGAAAGTACGTTAGCTCTTCCTTCTGTACAAAGTATGAATCACCTGATGACTGGACACCACAGTTTTACCTTAATGCTACCTGGGGGGTTAAGTTAGTGTGGTTAATCTTCGTGTGATCCCAAAATGTATTTTTATATAAACTTAATACAGAATGGTGAAATTACACAGACACCTTTTACGTATAAAAGGAGACCCCTGGTTGTGGACGAGTTACACTCCTGGTTTCTGTTGGTAAGTCAGAACAGTGTTAATTCCATAGGTTAGATTAGGTTAAAACAGGACCCTGGCCATACAAAACAACAATATTATCCCAAACATAACAAATAAGGTAAATACTGTACATAAAGTGCTGTTAAACAACAAAGTAAATTGGTGCAGACCAGTGGACCGTTGTTAACAGGAGGTGGAGGCCGACCGCCGAAAATAGTAGCACCAGTTTGTGACTCTGTAGGTCGGGTGTTCCTATGTTGGGGACTCCCTATAATATAAAGGCAATGACCATTATACGATGGATCAATTTACACTCGATCAGTTTTATAATAAAAATCTCACACCATTTACCACTATGCAATGGCTAAAGATAAATTTTTTGATGGTCGCTATTCGAATGTTTTTCCTGCATTGTTACTGCTATGGAAAAGTTATGTACAATAACTCGCAATATTCAGAGATATGATGAAGTAATATTGGAATGGGATAGCACGTGCAAGCCACACGGGATGCATGGGAGGTTCTGTCTGTCCCCGGTGACTGCCAGGCTAAGCAGGTAAACGTGTCATGTTGCCCAGAGGAAGATGGTTTGTGTGTGGAAGAAGCTATTCTTTGTACATAAAATAATACTGTATATACTGTACCAGTAAATGTTAGGAATATATGAAAATAATAAACAAGAAGGGAAAAACACTGCGTTACCATTTGGTAATTTTGCCACTAGCACGAGACAACAGTCGTGAGAGAACCACTCCCCCTGTTGTGCTAGTTCTCACACGTAATAAATGCTTAATCCCTTTATAATTTTTTTTCACTTCTGTATGAACGATTGTATGTGCACGTAAAAAAATCTCCACCAGAAAATACGAGTTGAAAAATTACAATAACGCAGCTCACAGCTTAGCAGGAGGCCGAGATATTAACACCTCATCCCCCACGATACACTCTCACTCATGGGGATGTAAAAAATGTATTTTCTTAGTTTTTCCTTATAATCATTTCTTCTACAGTGGTCCCTCGGTTAACGAGTTACCCTCTATAAGATTCTTAACTTCGGTTAACGAGCAATCCCTCGATTAACGAGTTTCTTACGAGCCGACCTGAACATGCTTTTGCTTGCATTTGGCGGTCCACCAGCTGTAGTATTAGTCCGCCAATACAGTAATCGGTTCTAGGGCTTAAATTCCTTACCATTTTAGCAAATATCAAAAAGTTTATACTATTCAATAATTTCATAAGTTTAATATTAAATTTTTTAGTCATTTTAACAATTATTGAACATAATTGAAGGTAATGAAACTAGTTTTATGCTCGCCACCATCCAGCCATCCCTAACCCCATTGTATAACAGTCATTGCCATTACATATTTTATTCTGTTTCTAATTTGTGGTTGTTGTTCAGGAACTAAACCCCATTTTCCCATTTATATTATTTTTTTGCATTCAAACTCTAATGGCTTTAAGGGACCTAACAGCATTTGAATAGTAAGGGATTCCTGTACTTGTAAGTGAACCCAACCCTGTAATGCACATCAGGCAGGGTTTTAATAGAGAAAATGTAATCAATCAATGCTAATAAAAAAATCTCGGCTTTATGACATCCAAGCAAGTCCACCGTTAGAAAATTCCCAAGAAAATGAATCCAGATCCATCATCCATTCAGATGGTGCCCCTCTATACCTTAAAAGTACAGTCTTACCATCCCAGTAATGTGTGCTACAGTGGGAGAGCTTCAATGCAAAATTATACTGTACAATATTCCTATTCGCAATAGTAGTCAAGGGCCAACAGACAACATCTCGTATAAACAATATGGAGCTTGGGAAATCTGAAATATCTAAAACCTACTACTACCCACCTTAACTCTTACATTCATTGGCCAGAGTGTAAGAAAATAATTACAATGGATTTAAAAAATCCGGTTCATTAGATATTTAACTTTGCTAATTGTTCAATTCTTAAAAAAAAAAAATTAACATGGCTAGACAGGACTAAATGTGAAACGATCTTACCAAGTACAGTCGCAGTCAATAGTGATCATCCACTCCACTTAACCTTTGTGCCTGAACATGTACTTTCTGCATGGTAAGTCATGTGGGATGGAAAGGGGAATAGTCGAGGGCCGTTTGTTGGGGGGTGGGGGTAAGGGGGTAAGCGATAGAAGTTGTTCATCAGAGTAGGAAGGGATCGAAGAAAACGGAAATTCATGAAAGAAGGAAAGAAGTATTTTTTTCACTATGTATTATCTTAGATTTACAAGCTTGAAAGAGAAATAAATAAGGAACCTTATTTTATGATAATTGTGTCATCCATTTTATACTTATCATTTTTTCAGCTTGTTAGTCAAATTTTAATCAATGGTAATTAGATGTTTATAACAACATTAATGTGGAGAAATATTAAATGCAGCTGGAAATCACGTTTATCTTTAATATTTACCAACACATGTCATACAGAATCTCAATAGCCCGTCTAGTGGCCTACTCGCCTGTCAATCGCGGTCTCCCCGGCCTAAAATTATATCATACAGTATATGAAATAGGAGTTCAGACAAGTATTGTTTATGTTACACACCCAAAAATAGTCATTTTAATATGTCAAATGAGAGCAAACCATTAAAAACATTCAAGGTAGCCAGTTTCCCAGACTCCTCTCAACGGGTTAACCAACGGCTCGCAGTGACCCCAACCTCCCTTGCAATTTCTATCATGTTGTAGCCATCGAGCACGAATCTATAATTTGTCCAAGACTCGCCAATCGACGTTCTTTAACATCCATCCTGGGCTGGGTGTGGAGCAGTGGCCAACACCACTACTACCACCACCACCTCATCACCTCTCATTGATTTTCACAATTCTAGTAAACATAATACAGGGTGGACAAGTCACATTATATCCAACACTTCATTCTTATTTATTATCACTTAATAGTGATTTGCTTTTCAAAAACGGTAGTGGCGAGAAATGGAAGTGATCAAGTAACAGCCTTGTTAGTGTTATTAGTGGTGAGCAGGCCACGACCCCCTCCTCTCTTACGTCGTCATATCAGGGGCTTTCCCTCACAGAAGCCAAACACCTTATCAACTCTACTGACACATTACCTGCCAAAAACTAATTCACATTCCTCCCCAGAATCTCAAGTAAAGGCATAATATATAGCTAAGTCTGTGACACCCGCCCTCCTGGTTGGTTGTGTTTTAGGCCCATCAACTACCAGGCTCATTAAGGCCATCATCATTAAGATACATTCACCAACCTCTAAGACCACATAATTACACTCGCCTATGTATGTGGCCCCTAACCTGTGCCCTCCTACCTTACCAGGGTCATGCACCCTTAACTCTCCCTATTCACTTTGTAATCCATTGTGTAGAAAGGCCTTGAGCTCTCAGGTATGGTAGCAGGATTACTTCTGACAGTGACTGCCATACACTACAGTACTGTACATGGCAAGATCTTCAATGACTCATAAATCCAAAACAGTCATCCACTGAACTGCAAACTGATATGTCTGCCTCTAAAGTGCCAACAAAAGGGAAAAATTTCAGAGCCTATTTATTGATGAAGTGATCTGACATGAAATAACCCACTGTACAGAATTAAAGACAGCCCTCAATTTCTTTGTGTGATATCTTCATTGACAACAAGAAGGAAAATTTCACAACTTTGTTTTTACAAGTCACCAATAAACTTTGACTAAACCTGGTAAAGTGCAGTAGTGTACTTACTGTTCCTGCCGTGTCAAGGATTTCCAACATGCACTGTTGTCCATCCACCTCCACTTGTTTCCGGTAAGAATCTTCAATCGTAGGATCATATTTCTCGACAAAGATGCCCTGCACAAACTGGACTGTCAAAGCAGATTTACCTACACCTCCCGACCCCAACACCACGATCTTGTATTCGCGCATCCTCGACACTAAGAGAGGGAATAATAAGATAAATAATCAAATAATGGCAATAATGAATTACCTTATCACAATATTAGTATCGTACATTAAAGAGGTTAAACATGTTCAAATGAAGAAGACTTGGGTACAGTAAAACTACAGCTTTCTCAATAAGCATTTTTCAAGTCCAATGATGTACAGAACAATATTAGTCTAGTCTGTGTTAATGTTCCGCTCAAATTGAGTCACAACAAAAACAACTCGGGAAAAAGTACATTCCATTTTGGCCATTTTTTGGTAAATGCCAGAAACCTTGATACAAAGGTTAAAGGTCATAATCACTGTCACCAACTCAAGAAACCTGCTCCAAGACAATACTGTACACATCTACACCTTAATATGCTTAACCCTTAGGCCCTAGGTGATGTTACACAAGTGCCAACTGAGTGCACTGGTGGGTACATTACTTGTGTATTTGTAATGTTCATTATCTATAAATATTATTAAAATTATTTTTGAAATATTTTAATACAATTATCATGTGATTAGTACTGTATTGCATCCTTATTAGTGCTCTCTTCGGTACCTTGTACAGTGCTGTACGTACAGGTATACAAGTATATATCTCTCACTTGTAAGAACTTGCAGGTTGAAATCCGCAGCCAAACAGTCAGTAATCTTATTCCAAGTCTACTGGATATCATGCACTTCTCTACAACAAATACAAGATGATAGGCCACACACACACTTTTGCACAGTCACGAGAAACTTGTGTACTACTCAACATCACAGCTCTTCTAGCACAGTTGTAGATGGCAGCCGTCCTCTCCCAACTCATCACCATCAAGTCCACAATTCGTTAATCCCCTTAACCTGGCTCCAGTCATGCACAACACATGCTCACCCCACAAAGTCTCACAACCTACATATTGCAAGTCAGGTGCAAATTTGGCAAGCTATATAAACTAGCACACAAAATATTACTCCAATACTAATAACAGCATAAAAACATGGATATGAAAAGTAATGAAAGACTTATCATACTTTTCCAAGACATAGAAAATTTACAGATTTCTAAATATTTCTGTGCTTTCCAGACTAATCCCCAATACTGTGCTGTATAATAAAGTGGTCATCCAAGGACAGTACAGTACTATAAAATATGATGTAGCTATAGTTGTAACTACAGTACAGGTATTTGTATGATCCCTTACTTTAATATTCACTCTACCAGAGATGTTCTTGTTTTGGGGACTTCTGGCCAAGATAGCTGAACTAAACTGATTTACATGAGAACTTCACCAGTATGTCATTGCGCCCATGGAAAGCATAAATGGAGGTTGGACCGTGATATCCCAGTTTCTGGTGGAGCCTACAGCCAGGTGGTTCTCATAGTATAGTACACAGTACAGTATACAGTAGTGTCTTACTAAGGAGTTTGTTGTCCTTAAGACAGGCGACAAAAACAACCATGGTCCATTTAGATACAGTATATACAATACTGTAGTAAGAATCATCCTCTTAAAACAAGGGTGATGGTGTAATGGCTGCCCTCTTGAAGTGAAGTCTGCCTAATGGTAATCAGTACAGTACCAGACACTAAGGCAACAGTGTCAAACATACGGCCCGCAGACTATTGGCTGCTCCAGCAATTGCTTCTGTAAACTGCTGTTCTCTTGGCTAATACTTAAAATATTTTCTATACTACAGTACTGTACATGGACTAAACCTACAGTATGCCAAGCATCATTTTCAGTTCACTAATAAACATACCGTATACTTGAAGGAAAAGGAGCAACACTAATTAAAAATATCATTACTGTATACATTGTGATAAAACAAGTACAGAATAAAAAATGCATTGAGATCAATTTGGTACAGTATTACCATCCCCAAATCAGAGAATGTAACAATTTATCAGGGAATTCTGAACATCCCCCTAAAAAATTCATGTTATGAGTTTGGAAGTACAAAACGTGAAAAGGTCGCTAGGCCAAATATATACCAAACCAAATACTTAATTGAAGATAAAAACACCATAGTGTGACCTTTTCATTCAAGGTTCTGAGTAAAAATTGGTAAAGTAAATAGTCAAAACACTGCTCAGTCACCCAAAGACCCTGGCTCTTGTATTCATAATTTCATCTGGCAATACTTGGTGAACTGAGGCTGTATGTCATGGAGATTGTGATTACTGGATCTATTTTCAGCTGTATCACTGTCAGGGTAAACATTAAACAGTCCAAAGGTATAATTTTTATAATAATAAACTGTTTATTGTTATTTATGATCATGAGAAGCTTCCAAATGTTTGTATATTGGCTTTAATAATGAAGAAAATTTTATCTGAGAATCTTGTGGCAGCCATGGTTGTAGTTGAGTTGCCAAGTCATTAATATAATTTCTTCATTATTAAAGCAAATATACAAACATTTGGAAGCTTCTCATGATCATAAATAACAATAAACAGTTTATTATTATAAAAATTATACCTTTGGACTGTTTAATATTTATGCTGAGTGATACAGTTGGAAATAGATCCAGTATAATCACAATCTCCATGACATACAGCCTCAGTTCACCAAGTATTGCCAGATGAAATTATGAGTACGAGAGCCAGGGTGGAGGGTCGACGTATCTTTGGCTGACTGTACCTAGTCATCACAATGAGTCCCTATTTGATCAATATACAAACTTTATGCTTACCAACACCACCTTATTGAAAAAAATGCTTAATAAACCTACAGTAGTAGAGTAAATACAGTACTCTTAGTACCAAAACTCACTCATTCCCTTCCTCCTAGACTTGCAGCAGTCAAAAGAAAAGGGTCATGTTACACTCACCGTGCCTTATTTTCTGAAACTCAAAACAGAGAATTTTGGCAAGGTTCCCCATTCAGGCTCAAACCTTAAGTTTCACAGTCACTTCACCCAAATTCTTCTTCATTGGGTTTCAGAACAGAACGCAAGGAGGGTGTAACACGACTGTTTTCTTTGATTGTACAATATAGTACAGTCAAAAGTATTAAGATAGAACTCTCAACAAACCAAACACTACTATTTTACTAACTGTCATTTATTACAACCGAGATCATCTTTACGGAATCACTTGCCAGGTACTAAAATTAACAATAAATTAACTGTTTACTTAACTCTAAGTGTGGAGGTACATATACCAGCCATTGACATAACGTAACGGATCCGTACAATATTTAAAAATTAAACCGACCTAACAAACCCTATGGTGAGCTACCATACAGTGAATTATTATTTTTCTTGTTTATCAAAAAACAAAATAAAAACCTATGAAAGGAACCATCCAGCCTTCAAGGAAGTGGAGAGGAAGGCATGGCCGAGTTGAAGGTCAGGAATTGGCTGTAGAATTTTGTTCAGAACAAATAAAAAATTTATTATTGTACACAAAATGCATCGCGTGTGCGCTTTACGTCAATTCCACGAAGTAAAATTTTTATCAAATTTGCCCGAACGGGGTGCCACTGGTGGAGCAGGCTTCCCATAAGTGATAGCACAGTGCCCTAAATTGGCAGAGCAGTCAGCATTCCCGCACCTAGCAGACGACGCTCAGTTGAACTATAAAAGATAGATGGCATACAGCAAGGAGAGGGCTATTCTAGCAATGGATACGTTGGTTATGGCTCTTTAATAATGAGAGAGCAGGATGAGAATTAAAGTGATTATGGAGGCAATGTTTAGCCAGAGGGAATGAAAGCAGCCAGTATCAAAACTTAGAGCAACGACGACCTGGGAGCTGAGATGTAGATGTGTGGTGACAAATCATCGAAACAAACGGTGAAGTCAAATCAGATATTAGTTTCAGTACAAAATGTAAATTTATTTAATACAGTACTGTATTTTCGTCTCGTTGCCATAAAATATAATACAGTGGTCCCTCGACTAATGAGCAGTTCAATTTACGAGACTTCAGTTAACGACTTGGTTCTTATAAAGATTTTCAGTTCAACTAACGAGTATAACTTCTATTAACGACAGCCTTCCGAGAAACATGCTTTGGTGCGTGCATCAACTGATCGACTAGTCCGCTAATACAGTAATCGGTTCTATGTTTACATTTGTTTCCAGTGGAGTAAATATCGAGTTTGTTGAGCTCTTGAATAATTTTATTGGTCATTCTGAAATTTAGTTAACATACTGATAATATACAGTGCAGAAATTAAGAAATACGAAGAAGGCATTAGAACCAATGCATTCTGTAAAGAATATGGCATGTCGTCATTGATTGCGCCTACAATCAGCTGTTTGCGCTGCTGCTATGTAAACAAAGCCGCCGGGAATACTACATACACACCTCAAATTAAGAGTTTAGATAATTTATTGTTTATTATATATTATTGTACAGTATACTAGACAATACAGGACTGTATTTAGTTTATATTTAATGTTTTGTTAATTCTATTACCGGTATACAGTACTCTGTATGTAGTTTTCCTGTGAGTTTGAAACAATTACCCAATATCCCATTGAAATAATAGATTCATTTAACGATATTTTCCGTTAACGACTGACTCTGTGGGACCAGTTGTGTTCGTTAATCGAGGGACCACTGTAATGTAGTATGAACTATTCTCGTGTATTTTTTAAAGAAATTAAGAATTATTAATTTTCAGAGTAACTGGTGAAATAGTTTTTATGTTGACTCGAGTTTGCTCCAGGACTGGACCCTCTGGTTTTGATCACACACAGGGAAGGTAGAGAACAAAGCTTGCCAGAATAATGTCTGGGAAGCACATGTGCAATGGCCTTAAGAAAGCATTACTGGGTAATCATGGAGCAGATGGCTAACACTAGAAAAAGTTGTTCAAATTTGTTAATTCTTTTCCACATATTCTTTGGGTGATAGTCAATAATAAAAGTGATACGACAACTTTTTACTTTAATTATTAATAAGAATTTATTTTTTTACTTCTCCATATACTATCATAAATCACATATAGTGGGCAGAGGATGAAGGATTTTGCGGGGCAAAACACGGTGAAAAATGTATCATGACGCTTAAAAGACGTCTCCACAAAGTAAATGCAGGTTGTCGTCAGCTCTTAGTTTGCATGCGGACAGAGCAGGTCACTCTGTCCAAGTGTACTCTCAAAAAAATTAACTAAATTAAATAAATTACAGTATAATAATTAAATATATAAAACCACCACCATGCTGCTTAAAGAAAGTTTTTATTATAGGTACTGCAAAAGATATCAAAGTAAGTAATGTTCTGTACTTTGTTTAATATGGCTGCGAGGCAGAGGATCAGCGAGGAAGTTAGGTAAGATCAGGTAGGTTTCTTTGGTTGGTTAGTTCAGGTTCTATGAGGTTCTGTGCATTGTCGTCTTATTTTTATTAATAACCATCATCCAAAGAACATCAAAGGAAAAAATTAATTAAATCGAAGAACGCGTTGTGGTGGTAGCCATCTGCTCCAGAATTACCCAATTATGTTGTAGGGTGTAATGTCTTACAGTATGTACAGTAATTAAGGAACAACTAATCTGGACTATAACCCAACTCAGCACAATACAAATATTCTGACTGATTTTACTTCAATGGAAAACAAATAATGTTAACCAATACAGTACTCAAGCAAACACAGCCCAACAAGCTAACGCACACGTACAATACAGCCACTTCTCGACTTAGGACGGGGTTAGGGACCCAAATCCAGGTCGTAAGTCGAAAATGCTTAAATAACGCATAGAAAATCTAAAATGGGTGTCTCTTATTCTTCTCAGCACCACAAAACTCTCACTTTTAAGCTTGCCAGCCATTTTAAAGGGAATTACAAACAAGAATTTTGTCAGTACACAGCGCAATCACTAACGTTGGGACTCGAAAATACGTAATTTGACAAAATTTTGGTACAACTGAGGCGGTCGTAAGTCCGGGTGGTTGTAAGTCTAGGAGTGGCTGTACTATCAACAGGTAAATACTTGACGGCCACAGCATCCCCTTAGTATCAATGAAGAAATTTCTCCATAGAATATAAAAGCTTTCTTACCTTGAGAATATGACAAATTTGAACAGTGCACGAGGAATGGCTTGCAGATTAAAATTTTTACAATTATTTACGTCTGGGAGCTGACAACGAAAAGTTTCCCCTGCATCTGTCATATGTGTTTACACAAGTTATTTTCATAAAAGCGATATTTTACTTTTGGGAAAATTTTTTAAGTGATAGCATAGTACACCCGGCATATATATTCACCAAGCATATTCCTTGTGCACTTTTTGCCATTTTCTCGAAGCAAGAATACTTTTATCTTCTGTGGAGAAATTTCCTCAAATTAGTGATGAAATGTTAGAGCTGTCCTCGGTGTCCTGTACCGACACAGGACAATGAAGGTTACAACAGTAATGTCTGCCAACAGTGCTTCCACAGAATTTGTTCCTTTTGTTTAGATTTTCCAAAGTTGTTCTCATCACTATATTAAGTATTTTAAGACAACTTTTTATTTTACTAATTATTTTTTATATACGTTTAGTTTTCTCTATGATCATAAATCACTTGTAGTGGGCAGGGGATGAGGGAAATGGCAGAATAAAACCGTGAAATGATGACAATATGGCAATAAAATGATGTCTTAATGTGTTATGTACGTGAAGACAAATTATTTACCATAAATACTCCCCGAGGGGTCCGATTAATTACCCAAATGTAGCCGCAATGAAGTCAAATAATGGTTCTACATGAATAAATCGGACTGCCAATCACTTCTCGACTAGTATTTGGTGTCAAAGTAAAAAAAATTGGAAAACTTAATTTAATCTGAGTTAATAGATCGAGTGCATGAACCTAACCTAACCTAACTCAGATTAAATTAAGTTTACCAATTTTTTGTGACTTTATGACACCAAATAATAATCGAAAAGTGATTCACAGCCCGATTTACGCTTGTAGGATTATCACTTGACTTCATTGCGACTGCATTTGGGTACATTTGGGTAATTAGTCGGACCGCTCCCCGAGTGTCGTGTTTAGTTACAACTGACCAGTACAGTACAGTACAGTATTCCCACGTCCATTAAAAACAGAAAATTACACCTGACTCTTCAACAAATTGGCTTTCATTTGGGACCAGATATCAAAAAGTAAATTATGTATTACATGTCTCGGTCATCCAGTGTGATTAGGTTTAGGTTAGGTTGAAATTATGTTTTTCCGATGGTTTTTGATGACTTGGACGATTCTGACATTTATTACAAAGAGGTGGATGGCCGAAACAATAATTTTACCATAAATACTTTTGTTTAATATGGCAAGGTGGGGGGGGGGGGTCCGGATTGGCTATTAAACTAGGTAAGGTTAGGTAGGTTTTGCTGGTTGATTAGGCTAGGTTCTAGTAAATGTCGCCTCTTTTAAAATGCTCACCTGGTACCGTACTATAATGATAAGAACATGTGTGGAAAAGATGATGAAAATCGAACAACTTTTAGTGGTAGTGCTGTTCTCAGACTACCATTATGGTGATAATAGGAGGAAATAATGAATCTAACGACTAACTGAACTAAAACGGGTTGAAAGGTGGTTAGATTAATTGTGGTAGCAGTATAGTGTGTGTGTGTGTGGTAGCAGTATAGTGTGTGTGTGTGTGTGGTAGCAGTATAGGGTGTGTGTGTGTGGTAGCAGTATAGTGTGTGTGTGGGTGTGTGTGTGTGTGTTATAGAAGATTCACAACACAATATATCTACACTGACCAACATAAAAACATTCACAGGAACACAAAAGTTTCCAAAGTGAATTATTAAAAGTACTGATGAAGCAAAAGAGAGACAGATAGTTATATTAGTAATATTATACAAGAGAATAAATGATGAGACACGCTACTCACAGATCAACAAGTAACTGTAAGCACAACACTTACATAATCACAATTCACTATAAAACAGCTCCTTCCAGCTCACTAACATCCACCAAATGATAAAGTAGAGTAACAGACGTACACCAGCAACAGCTAAGTCAAACAGCAACACAAAATGCCAACACCCCTCCACCTGGCTCCCTCACCACCATTAAACTCACGTCTATAACTCATATTACCTCCTTATATCTAACTCAGCCATGCCTTACCTTTGTCTGATTTTGAGAGAACTAAACAGAGAAAAAGCTAGTGGCCGAAGCCCACTTAGTTATCAAGAATTATTTACAATTTTGGGCGATGGCTTCTCCCAGAGCGCTTCCGGGCAAACCTCAACTGACTCAATGGTTCTCAGCTGCGCACACCCACACACCACATATATATATATCACTCACTATTACCTATAATTAACCATGTTTATATATTATAATTATTTAATTAAAGTTATAAAGAATGAAGTTTTAATATAGACGCTATGGTTTCTTTTTAAGTTGACCTTGAAGAGAAATTACCCAAGTACAGTCCCATGGCCGGGCTGATGACTCACTCCTTTCCCCCATCATTATTGCTTTATTCTCGTCTTTCATCATATATAACATGAGTTTTATTGCTTTCTTCTCGTCTTTCATAATATATAACATGAGTTTTATTGCTTTTTCTCAATTACACTATACTGTGTATGGTTTTAATGGGTTTTAAAAGGCAATTCGGGAAGGAGACTACAGTACCTAAGAACAAGCAGAGAAAATGTCTAGTCCATATACTGTTTATAAAAAGAAAAAAATATTAATATGGTATGGTAGAGTTATAACAAGTGTATGGTAGAGTTATAACAAGTGTATGGTAGAATTATAACAGAAGTGTATGGTAGAGTTATAACAGAAGTGTATGGTAGAGTTATAACAGAAGTGTATGGTAGAGTTATAACAAGTGTATGGTAGAGTTATAACAAGTGTATGGTAGAGTTATAACAAGTGTATGGTAGAGTTATAACAAGTGTATGGTAGAATTATAACAGAAGTGTATGGTAGAGTTATAACAGAAGTGTATGGTAGAGTTATAACAAGTGTATGGTAGAATTATAACAGAAGTGTATGGTAGAGTTATAACAGAAGTGTATGGTAGAGTTATAACAAGTGTATGGTAGAGTTATAACAAGTGTATGGTAGAGTTATAACAAGTGTATGGTAGAGTTATAACAGAAGTGTATGGTAGAGTTATAACAAGTGTATGGTAGAGTTATAACAAGTGTATGGTAGAGTTACAACAGAAGTGTTTGGTAGAGTTATAACAGAAGTGTATGGTAGAGTTATAACAAGTGTATGGTAGAGTTATAACAAAAGTGTATGGTAGAGTTATAACAAGTGTATGGTAGAGTTACAACAGAAGTGTATGGTAGAGTTATAACAAGTGTATGGTAGAGTTACAACAGAAGTGTATGGTGTATGTGTAGAGTTAACAAAGAGTTATAACAAGAGTACAATGGTAGAGTTATAACAAGTGTATGGTAGAGTTACAACAGAAGTGTATGGTAGAGTTATAACAAGTGTATGGTAGAGTTACAACAGAAGTGTATAGCATCCCGCTCCTATACACAGTGACGTAGTGTTGAGTGTATAGCATCCCGCTCCTATACACAGTGACGTAGTGTTGAGTGTATAGCATCCCGCTCCTATACACAGTGACGTAGTGTTGAGTGTATAGCACCCCGCTCCTATACACAGTGACGTAGTGTTGAGTGTATAGCACCCCGCTCCTATACACAGTGACGTAGTGTTGAGTGTATAGCATCCCGCTCCTATACACAGTGACGTAGTGTTGAGTGTATAGCACCCCGCTCCTATACACAGTGACGTAGTGTTGAGTGTATAGCACCCCGCTCCTATACACAGTGACGTAGTGTTGATCATTATCACCACATATTTTCATTAAGCCTTTTTTCTCAAGATCTCACGATATAATTTTTGTTTCCTTACTTGTTACTCACTGCACTGGGCGGGCGGGCAGGTGGGCGGACGGGCGGGCAGGTGGGCGGACGGGCGGGCAGGTGGGCGGACGGGCGGGCAGGTGGTGTGGGAGGGAGGGAGGTTGCCACAGTACTGCAGGGTTTACTCTAACTTGTTATCTTTTCTCCATTATCTCTGATGAAGTGTATACGTACACATGATAATCTCTTATCTATTGACTTTTAACTAAGGTGTTAAGTTTCTGGGAAATACGGTATTTACTTGGTCTGGTCTGTATAACAAGGTTGGTGGTCTACTTACCTTTACTCAGTCGGGGCGGTACTGTAGTCATTTAAAGGGGTCACGTTATTTTATAGATATATATTCTGGTCGCCATCCATCTGCTACTGGGAGCCCTTTGTATTAGTTAGGAAGGGTAGTGGAAAGAGATATCTGCCCTTTTAAGTTTATTCAGCAAAGATGTGTAATGAAGTTACCTGCGTTCGTCCTACTTCTAACTAGATACGGTGAGGGGGGGGGGGGGAGAGATCACTATACACCAGCAAAATTACAGGAAAACATTTAGGTGCACACTACGACCCGTTTCTGTTCCGACGGTCAGGCCGTCGGCTTGGCGCCGTCAGAATGTTGTGTATTCATATGAAACAATCCCGGTCCGTCCGATACCGTCATTCAGTGTTGTGTGAGGATAATGGCCGGTCGGTCTCTTAAGAATTTGGCGGCAATTGCTCTTCTACTAGAAGAAGAGGAGGAAGAAAAAGTTCGTGGAAAGAGGAAAAGGTTATGGGTACCTCAGTCACAGAAAAAGAGAAAGTGCGAGGGAGAATTCTGGACCCTCTACAAAGAACTGGCAGATGATGAAGCAAAATTCTACCAATACTTCAGAATGTCCAAGGCTAAGTTTAATTATTTACTAGACAAAATCGAAATGGACCTGGCAAAGATGAACACCAACTGCCGAGAAGCAGTATCCCCGAAAGAAAGATTTGCAATTTGACGCCGTCAAACCGGCCAGGATTTCTCGAGAAGAAATCCGAGACGTGTCGGTCGGCTGTTGGCCGCCTGCCGCCGTCAGCATGACGGGTCGTGTGAACAGTTACATTAAAATGCATTTAAGAAATGTTGAGGGCGTCTAGCCGACGACCTGACGGTCGGAACAGAAACGGGTCATGTGAATCGGCCTTTACCGGGCCTCCAGTATCGACGGTCGCCGGGCCACCCACTCACACTTCCACAGCCAAACTGTCTCCCTTTTTCTAACACTGCCTATCCTGTTGTCAAACAGGCCTTTTCAGGCTCCAACCAGAGTAGGTTTTTTCCACGGGTCCTAATGTTCTGTTACACTGGTTGGTTGGCACACTGTATGGGCTTTCACCCTATACAGTATAGGTTTACATGTTATTCTTTGGGTCTGTAACTAATTGTGTCCCTCCGGTCCTGACAAGTGCCATAAACATTGGGTGCCGGCCTGTGTGGTTGTCCTGTTTATTACATCTGTATGGAAAGAGTGGCCTTAGCGTGTACTTGTTGGATCCTAGAAGAATATTGTTCATAATTCATTCTGCAAGAAAACAATACAGTCAAAATATTATAATACTTTTCTCTATATGGTCACGTTAGGAAGGAAATATAAGTTTACACACGAGCGGCTCTACCGGTCCATCTCTTGTGAAACTATCTCCTAGTGTCCAAGTCAAATGAAATATGATTCAGGCATTTTGAAGCAGTAACTACCTAATGATATTTACATTCCAGATATTCCGGAATTCTACCCTAATTTGGCGTTTGAATTAAAAGAATGATAAGAATGTCAATATTATATTTATCTTTTTTTTTTATTACCGAGGCTTTCAACCTCCCCATTAATACAACAGTCATTATCTTTGTTGCTGAGATAATGGCTGGAAACTGGAGACATACTGAGATACAGGTTGTCAGGGAACAAGGATGGTAAAATGGTTAGATTAATGGGGGTATTGTGATGCTCCAGTAACTATACGAGGAAAACTGTTCACTTATTTTAGAGATAATGATGGGAAGTGTTGAACCATGGAGAGGTAAGAGGTGAGTGACGGTATATGATAACTGCTGTGACTGTAAAGGCTTGTATCAAGGCGCAGAGAGAGATGAGACCAACGTTGTTATAAGATCTATTCACCAAGGCGTCTCCTGACCAAAGATGATATTATATTATACTGTATGAAGCAGGATAATCTGACTTGGTGGGGGTATGGTAGAGTGAAAATACTTTGTGGCGGAGAGTTGACCACAGTGCCCCAACACCACACCCAGACCACAGTGCCCCAACACCACACCCAGACCACAGTGCCCCAACACCACACCCAGACCACAGTGCCCCAACACCACACCCAGACCACAGTGCCCAACACCACACCCAGACCACAGTGCCCCCAGCACCACACCCAGACCACAGTGCTAACACCACACCCAGACCACAGTGCCCCAACACCACACCCAGTTACAGTGCTCCAACACCACACCAGACCACATTTTAACACCACACCCAGACCACAGTGCCCCCAACACCACACCCAGACCACGTGCCCACAACACCACACCCAGACCACAGTGCTCCAACACCACCCCAGACCACAGTGCCCACAACACCACACCAGGCCAGAACGCCCCAACACCACACCCAGACCTGGTGCCCCAACACCACACCCAGACCACAGTGCCCCCAACGCACCACACAGACCATTTTAAACTTTACACACACAGACCACCAGTACTTTAACACCACCCAGACCACAGTGCCCCAACACCACACCCAGACCACAGTGCTAACACCACACCCAGACCACGAATTGCACAACACCACACCCAGACCACAGTGCTAACACCACACCCAGACCACAGTGCCCCAACACCACACCCAGACCACAGTGCCCCAACACCACACCCAGACCACAGTGCCCCAACACCACACCCAGACCTGATGCTCCAACTTCCACACCCAGGATACACATTTTCGCACACCTTAGACCAGTGCCCCCCAACACCACCCAGACCACAGTACCCCCAACACCACACCCAGACCACAGTGCCCCCAACACCACACCCAGACCACAGTACTTCAACACCACACCCAGACCACAGTGCTCCAACACCACACACAGACCACAGTGCTAACACCACACACGAATTTGACCTTTACTACACCCAGATTACAGTGCTAACACCACACCCAGACCACAGTGCCCCAACACCACACCCAGACCACAGTGCCCCAACACCACACCCAGACCACAGTGCCCCAACTTTTACCCAGACCACAATGCCCCCAACACCACACCCAGACCACAGTGCCCCAGCACACACCCAGACCACAGTGCTCCAACACACACACAGACCACAGTGCCCCCAACACCACCCAGACCACAGTGCTAACACCACCCAGACCACAGTGCCCCAACACCACACCCCAGACCCACAGTGCCCCAACACCACACCCAGACCACAGTGCCCCAACACCACAGACCATGGTGCCCCCAACACCACACCCAGATACAGTGCCCCAACACCACACCAGACCACAGTGCTAGCACACACACCCACAGACCACAGTGCCCCCAACACCACACCAGACCACAGTGCCCCAACACACACAGACCACAGTGCCCTAACTGCACCCAGTTACAGTGCCCCAACACCACACCCAGACCACAGTACGCACAACACCACACCCAGACCACAGTGCTCAACACCCACACACACCCATTTTGTTGCTTTAACTTCCACCCAGATACAGTGCCCCAACACCACACCCAGACCACAGTGCCCCAACACCACACCCAGACCACGGTGCCCACAACACCACACCCAGACCACAGTGCCCCAACACCACCCAGACCACAGTACCCCAACACACACCCAGACCACAGTGCACAGCACCACCCCAGACCACCAGTGCTAACTTTTGACTACAGTACCCCAACACCACACCCAGACCACAGTATTTAACTTCACACACCCAGACCACAGTACACAACACCACACCCAGACCACAGTGCTAACACCACACCCAGACCACAGTGCCCCAACACCACACCTGAACCACAGTACACCCAACACCACACCCAGACCACGGTGCCCCAGCACCACACCCCAATTCATGGTTTTCCCTTTTGGACCACAGTGCCCCAACACCACACCCAGACCACAATGCCCCAACACCACACCCAGACACACAGTGCCCCAACACCACACACCCCAGACCAGTGCCCCAACACCACACCCAGACCACAATTGCCCCAACACCACACCCAGACACGGTACTGACACACACCCAGACCACAGTGCACAACACCACACCCAGACCACAGTGCCCAACTTTACACCCAGACCACAGTGCCCCAACACACACCCAGACCACAGTGCCCCAACACACACAGACCACAGGTGCCCCAACACCACACCCAGACCACAGTGCCCCAACACCACCCAGACCAACAGTTTAACACACACACCCAGACCACAGTGCCCCAACACCACCCAGACCACAGTGCCCCAACACCACACCCAGATTACAGTGCCCCAGCACACACCCAGACCACAGTGCTAACACCACACCCAGACCACAGTGCTAACACCACACCCAGACCACAGTACTGTACACCCAGACCAGCAGTGCCCCAACACCACACCCAGACCACAGTGCTAACACCACACCCAGACCACAGTACCCCAACACCACACCCAGACCACATTTTTAGCACCACACCAGACCACGGTGCCCCAACACACACCCAGACCACAGTGCCCCAACACACAGACCACAGTGCCCCCAACACCACACCCAGACCAACAGTTTCTTTTAGACCACAATTGCTAACACACACCCAGACACAGTGCCCCAACACCACACCCCGATTTTGTGCCCCAACACCACATACCCAGACCACAGTACTAACTTTTAGACCCACAGTGCTACAACACCACAGACTGCAGTACTAACACCACACCCAGACCACAGTACTTTAACACCACCCAAGCCACAGTGCCCCAACACCACACCCAGACCCTACGTGCTAACACCACACCCAGACCACAGTGCCCCAACACCACAGACCACAGTGCCCCAACACCACACCCAGACCACAGTGCCCACAACACCACACCCAGACCACAGTTCCCCAACACCCACACCCAGAACCACGTGCCCCAACACCACACAGACCACAGTGCCCCAACACCACACCCAGACCACAAGCCCCAACACCACACGACCACAGTGCCCCAACACCACACCCAGACCACAGTGCCCCAACACCATACCCAGATATAACTGCTTAGTACATAATGTGAATTTTATTTGAGAAATATTGTACAAATTGGTTTGTTGTTCGAAATAACAAGGAAATAAATGAACCAACGGGTTGCTGTAGAGGAGTAATGGACAAGAACAATAATACTGTTATTCTGAACTAGTTGTGAGAATATGATTATACGATGGTGGACAGTAGTGGAGGAAAGTGTCGAAGGTTAAACAAGGAAATTGAGAAAAGATTAATGATAACCTGGGGGTGAGTGGGAGGGGGGGGGGAGCACTAGAATATTGCCAAGTCTTGTGGGTGTGAGGGAGGAGGAGGAATAACTTACTGTACCGGGTCTGGTGTTTTAGAGCATAATGAGACTAAATTAGATTAATTTCATGATTATTTATACCGTAAACCGGAAGCTAACAGTAAGCAGGAGGTCCAGCCAGCCAAGTGTTTTGTTCACCTAAAGTTTTACTTAAAAACATAATGAGACAAGTTACAGCAACATCACAGCTGTTAATACATAATTATCACTCATAATGCACAAGTATTTAGGTCACACCTCAATTAAATTTAAAGCTCTGTACCTAAACTAGAATATGCTAAATCGTCATTATATTGTCCAAAACATTAATGCACTGAATTACTGTATCATTAAAGACAGGAACTCGCTGTAAATCTTCCTGAGAGAGATGTGGTGAAGTATGTAGCTGCTGTACACAAACAACACCTCATCTTTAGAGACACATTCATAACTACAAAACAAGAGCAACGCAGAAAGCGACTACAATTATTCCTGAACCAAATCAGTGACCACCTTGGGACTGAAAGCTCTTTAAACTACAGTAGACACGACAGGGCAGACAACCTCACAGACACTCAAAATCAGTATAAGATAGAAAATGTAAACCCAGATCACTTCTTTCAGACGTAAAACGCAACATCACGAGGAGCGATACGGTCTCAGAACATTACTGGGCTTTAACATAACCCTTAATAAGACTACCAAAGGCCGCCATCCTCCTTCCGTCGGCGCAGCGACCATTAGATGTGTTGTGGTAGATAAATAAGGCCGCGGTGGAGCAATAATA
The DNA here is from genome assembly GCF_018991925.1 of Homarus americanus. Classification (NCBI taxonomy): domain Eukaryota; kingdom Metazoa; phylum Arthropoda; class Malacostraca; order Decapoda; family Nephropidae; genus Homarus; species Homarus americanus. Next base: position 207,740 of record NW_024751286.1, read on the forward strand.
ATCGATGGTGTTAATATCCATTGCTGAAGACATTATCTAATACGATTTAAATAAATATTTTGTTTCTCTTTTTATTATCGTTCAGTAACTTTACACTCGACGTCAATCTGGGAAATTCTGAATCAAGGAAATGTAAGTCAGGGTTTTCCTCGTGAACAGCTCAGCTCGCCCGGTACACTGACGTCCGACCAGCAGGTCACCCGGCTTCACCAATTACTTTCAAGGATTTTCCTCGTATATGAAAAAAAATTAATGTACCTAATTATAGTAAATCAGAAAAGTTAAAAAAAAAGGTTCAAAAGACACATAAGAATCATTATAAATTAAAAAGTTACGTCCATTTAAAAAAAATCCAAGTTGGAGTAGACCGAACCTGTGTACAGCACAAGCTGGCTCGTCTTATTCATTATTAAACACAATAAAGTTTATCAACCGGTCTTATTTAATCACCAAAGTCATCTGTGCTTCTTTATCCTGTTTGTAAAACGATACACGTAAGGTTATCCTCTATGTTCAACGATGGATGTAAAGAAAATAACGAATAAATTTATCACAGCTTACGTCTGTGTGTGTGTGTGAACATCACACTATGGCGTGTTCCGTGGTCACGCGACCATAGAGTGTATTGCTCTGGTGAGTGTACACAGTGAGGAAGCTTACCCACGCTGCTTCACCACACTTCACCCCTCCTCACCACACTCCACACCTCACCATACTTCACACCTCACCCCTCCTCACCACACTTCACACATCACCCCTCCTCACCATACTTCACACCTCACCCCTCCTCACCACACTTTACATCTCACCCCTCCTCACCACACTTCACACCTCACCCCTCCTCACCACACTTCACACATCACCCCTCCTCACCACACTTCACACCTCACCACACATCACACCTCAATGTTGGCAAAAATCTTGCAGAGAACATCCATGATCACCATGAGGAATTTAGAGCCTACCTGCAAAACAGACAGCAAAATGAGCTGTTCTTATCCCCAGTCACAGCTGATGAATTACTGGCCATCATAAAAATGTCCAAAGATGCAGCAGCAGGCGAAGACAATATACCAACGAGCATCATTAAGAAAGTAGCCCACTTATTACTACCTGTTCTCCTCCACATTTGTAACTCCTCCTTCACTAGTGGTGTCTTTCCTGATAAACTGAAAATTGCTAAAGTTCACCCAGCATATAAAAAATCTGGGGATAAAGGTCTCTTCAAGAATTACCCTCCCATATCAGTCCTCCCAGCCTTGAGTAAAATACTGGAGAAGCTAGCATGTAATAGACTAAATTCCTTCTGCAATGCCAATAACATCTTTACAGACTCCCAGTTTGGATTTAGAACTAGAAGGTCGACTGAGAGTGCTCTGCTATCCTTTACTAAATACATCTTAAATTCCTTTGATGACAGTCAGTTCACAGTGGTATATTCTTGGACCTCTCGAAAGCCTTCAATACTGTCGACAGGATGCAGCATGTCTGCTATAATAATCACCAATCTGACTCCTCGCCAATCTTGTATGGAGTCCCCCAAGGTTCTATTCTCGGTCCAGTACTGTTTTTGTTGTACATAAGCGACATAGTCCACGCCAGCTCATGTACTGCGCATATCATTGTCATCCTTAAAAACTCTTTGATTCATATTACGCTACATAACATTCAAATCCACCGCGCTTGTAGAGTATCAAAAACCGGGAAACGTTGGTAAAGGATAACTCTCCTACTGAGTGTTTATGAATTGTTTTACAAATTGTACTCAGGTACGGGTATATAATATTAAGTTTATGTACTCATAGCATTAAGGAGAACTCAAGGTGTCAATAAGATGGTTGGGAAAGTCCAATCGATATGGACTAGTGTGCTATAAGGGCTAAGTGTAGATCGTGTTTGAAGGTCATTCTATTTATGTCTGTGAACGATTAGTGAACCTAACTACAGCAAGTATCAGATGAAAATATAAAAGAACATTGATTTGGTAAAAGGATAAATGTATCAGACCTATGTGAAGTGTTGGAAGTGATCCAGAAACTATACTTCAAAGGAAATATCTTGTATGCATCGGTGTGAACTCAATACGCCTCGTTATCTCAAGTGACGTATACCCACGAACTATACATTGATCAGAGAATCTTATGACTGTGTTCAACGAATACAATGTGTGAGGGGAGGATCCCTAATTACAGTTTTGAGTGAAGTGGATATGCCCACGCCATGAAAATTTGACGTTCGGCTTTTGTTCAAAGTAACGTCCTTTGTGCCCCGGGCTACAGTTTTGAGTTAATGATATCGCCCAATTAATTTTCCCGAGAGCGGTCAAACCAGAGACTTACTTTACTGTGTAATTTAGGATTAAGATATATAATTATAAGGTCACAATAGATAGAAAAATGGAGATGTGAGAACCATAAGAAATCAAAGTGAAAATTAAAAATTGGAAACTGTAGGCCTAGTTCAGTGAGAGACGCGGGGCATCGCCCTCAGTGACGCCCAGTTTCTCACCAACACAGGTCAATGCCCTTCATCGTGCTCCATGCAACACTAAAAAGACTTATTTAGCAGTATTTTACACCTTAAAACCTTGCCTAATGTTATAAAGTGAAGTCATAGTGTACTAGTGTGTGGTGATGAGAGCCCCTCAGGCATTATTCTCAGTGATGCCCGACGTCTCACCAACACAGGTATCAAGCGTTCTGAGCGTCTTCTGGCGTCGGCCATGACCACACTGTGAGGGCCACCCCATGTGAGGTGTGACTGTACACCGTTATGTTCCTCCACTGTGAACCTGTGGATCCCTGCATATCACCACCCAGGAATAGGAGCACATACTAGTATGTTTGAGAAGATTCGCAGTCGCCACTTGGATCGACCTAGAATACCAGGCGTGGAAAAGTACTGGTGTCGTCACTTGGGAAGTAACCCCTCTCTACTCATCAAGAGTAGTGTGTGAACGAGGTACCTGGTATGTGTACCTAGAAATACCGAGGAGTTCCATGCTTGTAGGTGTGGAGTGTACCCGGGATGTGGTGCTATGATGTAACATGTGGTGACGTAATGTAACATATGGTGCTATACTCTAACAGGTGGAGCAGTCTGATGTGCTTGGTGGTATAGTCAGAAGGAATGACCGAGGTCAGTGATTGTTATGAAGAATGAATATGTTAATGATACTCATTTGATGTAAGACGTGTATTAAGGAGTAGTGTAATGAAAATCACAGTTGTTCTTTTGAGGAAGGCCAACTCTTCTTGTAGTTTGACGGGATGCAATATGTTTTATAAGGAATAAATTAGTTGAGACATGTTTGATGTTTCACCCTTCTTCCCACTATCGATTTGGTCAATGAAAAAACCCAACCCAATGCCTGGCTCACTCTGCACGCTACCTAACAGGCTACATACTGTCCAGAGGGTCTGTGGCAGCGACCTTAAAATTAAGAATAGAGTTAAGTTATCCTTTAGAATTAGTGACCCCAGAATCTGGCAGTATACTCACTCATAAAATACAACTTATTTGCAGACGATAGTAATCTCTATGCCAGCAACTCAGACCTCCATTCCTTGATGAGAACTATGAACACTGAATTAACTAAAGTCAGGACCTGGGTAATACGTAATAAACTGACCTTAAACCTTGAGAAAACCCACTACACGATCTTTCACAGAAGGAAAAACTTACCCCCAGACTTGGACCCCCTGTACCTTGGTAATACAGTCCTCAAACGCGAACAAAATACTAAATTCCTCAGAGTTATTGTTGATGAGAAACTTAACTGGAGAAACCACATACAAGCCATTCACAGTAAAGTCAATAAACAGTGCGGTATCATGTATCACACTCGACAGTCACTCACTCTCACAGCAATGAAAGAAATCTATCATGATCTTGTTTACCAACACCTGATACACTGTCACACACTATGGGGGGCCTCTGGCTCTTCAAAAACACAATCTCTGGTTACTGCACAAAAGAGAGTTGTACGGACAATGACCTACTTGAAAAAAACAGATCACACAAACGAAAAATTTGCTATATTGAAATTTTTAAAATTCGAAGATATTAACACTTACTGCTGTGCCCTCTTTGTTTACAAATCTATCAATCACTTGCTTGACAATAATTACTTCCAGTTCCGGAATAATCAGAGATACAACTTAAGGCACCCAGAGCTACTAAGACCACCCCCTATGCGCTCCTCTCAGTCCCAGACCTCCATAAAATATCACGGTGTGAAGGTGTGGAACAACTTACCCCCACCCATCCGAGCAAAGACTACGCTCCCTTCCTTTAAATCATCTCTTAAAAAATATCTATTGTCGAAGTATTAATATTTCTTGTAACACTTACTATATTTACAGTACCTGCTTTTATTGTACCATCAAAACCGTTTTATCGGAAATTATCATGTAATAAATAAGTAATTACCATTGCAATAAACAAAATTGCCAACTAGACATAATCCAGCTCTGTCCTCTTGTTCAACCTTATTACTGTACAACCCAGGTTGTACTGCTCCCCCATTATACTTAAGTTTTTCAATTCCACTGTAATTTTTATATATATATATATATATATAATAAATAAATAAAATAAATAAATATTGAAGTGATAACCGTGATAACATTATGAGATGTTCTTATTACCACCATGCTATTGTACTATTCCAGATGTTACTAAATGTTACATAATACTTTCTTGAGATAAATGTATAGTATATATCAGGTGCCTAAAAGAGAGCCCAGGTTCTGAACTGGCTCAGCCATGTTAATATTGTTATTAATATCGGCTCTGCATCAGTGTTTTTCTGGCTAAATATAACTGCTTCAATTCAATTCAATTTCAAGCTCACTTCGCAAAACCTCACACACACACACAGACACACACACACACACACACACACACACAACGTCATAACCTTTTGCGCAATGGTATTTTCCTGAGACACCCTGTTACTCTAGCGTCGATAACGGGAGACTATTGCCGTTTGTGTCCCCGTTGAAAATATTCAGTTTCGTTACAGACCTGGTTACTGTGTGTGTGTGTGTGTGTGTGTGTGTGTGTGTGTGTGTGTGTGTGTGTGTTATAATGATTAACTTTCAAAAGGTTACTACTGTATATCAACATGTATACGGGCGTACAAGTTTTTACGCTGAAATACAAACACACAAACACACACACACACACTTATACATTAGTTTACATGTCCAGATAAACACAGGACACCTATACGTTTATACATTCACACAGATTGTTACCTTCTTATAGATATATGACCACACACGTATATAAGAGAGAGAGAGAGAGAGTCGTTACAGGATGTTACTATCTGGATGCCAGTGACGTTCATCTAGCAGCTTGACACACACACACACACACACACACACACACACACACACACACACACACACACACACACACACCATTTTATCAAGTAAAGAATGACACTAAAGCAAATTCTCAGAAAAAAAAATAAAAATTAGGTAAAAATAAGAAACGTTTTATAATGAAGACTGATTTTAAAGCTAAAGTGGTTGATGGAAGTTTCTCATAACTCTACGTAAAGTCTCACCGGTAGCTGTTATTCACATGTTTCAAGTATAAGACATCAAGTTATGTCCTTATAGTAGTAATGTCATAGTAATGTCAGTCTTATAAGAGCTTCACTCTTCTCTACAAAGTTAAACATCATAACACACATAACAATATTTGCCCACAACACCAATTGGGTTCTAGTGTCGTCCTGTGTGAGAAACTGCTGTAAGTATAAATGTGTGTGTGTGTTATCAGGGCACAAATGACAAACACAACCTTTTGATTATATTACTATCGTCAATGAATACAAGGAACTGCGGTATGACAGTGTGGGGGTCAAGATGGTGGCTATTCACCTCCCTCCCGCGTCATCACCAGTCAGTTCGGCCACATTGTCTCACTCACTCTCATATACTTCCGCCAACACACACAACTTGCTTTTCTACCTGCATATACCATACTGAACAGGAGCTTGGATAGCCCCTCAATATACGTACAGTACAGTACAGTACAGGTCAGCACTGGAAGGCGTCAGGGCACTTGGTGTTTGTCAGTAGGCGATGGTAGTGAAGCGGTGTCAGCACCAGCACAGTCCTTAAGTTGTGGTGTGTGAACCAGCACGGTGTTAAAAGTGTGGCGTTAATAGCGTCGGCACCAACAAGACTGGCATCAGCGAGCAGCGACAAGCCACCGGAAACCACACACTGTACTAAGTTCTCCCCCTCCCCTCCCCCTCTCAGTCTACTATTGTAACAACTACTCTTACTAGTTACCGCACTGTGATGCCTACCACACACACACACACACACACGTGTTGTTGATAATTTTTACAATGGTTGGGACTGGGCTGTTCTTATAGCGATCAGTACGTGCTCGTATGGGTTGGTTGTAGTGTCGAACAGCAATTCGCAGACGAGGGATCTTGGGTGGAAGAAGGAGCTGGTGTCGAGGATGGTGCAGAAGCTTCTCATGAGGTTGTGGTGATGATCAGAGCGAGTCGGGAGGGTCAGTGTGTTGAGCGCTTCTTGGAGTAGGAAGGGGAGAGAATAATCTTGCATGTCCTCTTCCGCATTTTTTATTTTTTTCTAGGTGTTTCCATTGTGTGGCATTTAAGGAGGAAGAACAGGCAGGGGAGGCATAGGTGAGCATGAGAAATAGGAAGACTTTATTCTCTTTTCTTCTTTATTCGTCCTCTGTTCGTTATTCTTAATTCTTTCCTCCTTTGTTCATTACTCGTGAGATGATGTGATTGGGAGACTTGTTTATGTTTGAGGGGAGGGGTGACGGGTGTTAAGAAGTGGCCCTCACACCAAGGGGAGACTGAGGAGGTGGATAGGCTGATATAGGACTATGTTATTCCTTATGGCTCATGCATGACAATGTTTTACTCAACACAAGGGAATCGTGTACTAATTATAATGGTTCTTCGTTTATTAACGACGTTACTCAAAATGAACAGTTACACTTCAAAACAATAACCTATCTTCCTAGCGAGCTAACCAGGGGTCACATGAATCACAATACATTTCGTGAAACGGATAAAACCTAAAAGGTACTGACATTATACTCCGCCATATGAGATGACACCCCCACGCACCCACACTTAACTCTCTCCAAAACCAGAACTGTGTTTTTCAAACTGTATCGCCCACAAACGGGCGTCACCTCTTCATGACGTCACATCTCACAGGATTTCTTATTGGTTCAGGCATAAGGCATTCACCCTCACAGGTCCCTGTGATTGGCTTGAACCGTCAGGCGGGAAACACTCATGACATTGTTACACTGAGGAGCTCGGGCGCAGGAACTCCAAGGTACTTGAGACCACGGAGGAGGTGGAGATGAAAGCTGGAGGATTTGACATCTGTACTGAAGTGTGTTTTCCAATTTAGTTTGTTATCTATAGTGATGGTGAGGAGCTTGGTGTAGTCCACAACCTGGAGAGTGTTGGGGCCAAAAGTATTGGAGGGAGGTGGGAAAAGGTCGGAGGAGAGGTTGATGTGAATAACTATGGTCTTGGTATGGTTAATGGTGACATGGTTGTTGGTGGCCCAGTTTTAGAGACTGTTCAATATATTCTGGAAGGCGATGTAGATGGGAGCCGAGTTGTTAACACTGATCCCAAAAGTGCAGTCATCGACATATTTCCAGCGAGCAGGAGTTTCTCTCAGGGCATCACTGATAAGCATGAGGAAGCAGAGTGGTCCCATCTTGGTGCCTTGAGGGACACTACAAGTGAGTGGCTGAAAGGTGGAGACAGCGCCTCGGAAGCGAATGGTTTGACGTCGGTCACTGAGGAAGTCTGTAAGCCAAGGTCTGCTAAGTCAGTTAATAAAAGGTCAAGGGTGTTTTGACCGTGCGTGGGAAGTTCACCTCCACATCAGTTGGTACTATAATATCCAGGCGCGACGGACGTAGTTCATTCATCCTGTCTGAAGAGAGCAACGCCCCCACCACACCCATGTGTACGACTAGTGCAAACAGGCACTAGTCGATCCATAGTTTACCATGATGAGATGTATCAAGTGAAACATGTATATGGAGCAAGTAACAAGATCACGAGATTACAAAGCGCTCGTTGATCCCAATAGGCGTTTCAGTTAGCCTGTGTAGGATGCGTTGGCGGCTTGCAAAGCCAACTTCATAAATGCGGTTTTTCTCGGCAGCAGGTTTACCCTTCCAAAAGACGGTATAGCCAGACCCCCGTTCTGTGAGCTGGCCCTCATCTGGGAGCCGGGACTCACTAATGGCTGCTATGTTGATGTTACACCTAGCCAGCTCTTTTGCCACAAGGGCAGTTCTTCTTTCAGGATGCTCATTTGTGCCAGTATCCAGAAGGGTCCTGACATTTAATTCAGCGACCATAAGAGGTTGTATGGTTTGTTTTGGATTGGATCTGTGATTTGACTGTTTTCGACCGCAGGATAACCTTACTGGGTGCGGTTGCCCAGTTGGGTTGGGTTTTTAGGTCACCTTTTCTAGCCCCCTCCACATGTGGTGTGAGCAGAATGGCTCCTAGAAAGGGCTGCTCAGTCGCACAGACATAAGAACATATAAGAAAATAAGGAGTCTACAATAGGCCGGTTGGCCTGTGCATGGCAGCTCCTGTCGAGAGTTACTACCACTCTCTATCATCCATGAATCTATCTAGCCTCCTTTTAAAACTCTCCAGCATTCCAGCACTTACTACAAACTTGCTAAGCTTGTTCCACTCGTCCACCACCCTATTTGTGAACCAGTTCCTTCCTATCTTCCTTCTAAACCTAAACTTATCCAACTTAAATCCGTTGCTACGAGTCATATCCTGCTCGGATATTATAAGAACTTTATCTATATCGCCTTTATTGATTCCTTTCACCCGCTTAAATACTTCTATCATATCTCCCCGCACTCTTCGTCGTTCTAGGGAATGCAAGTTTAGTTTCTTTAACCTATCCTGATATGGAAGGTTTCTAAGTCCCGGAATCATTTTCGTCATTCTTCGCTGCACCGACTCCAGTGAATTGATATCCATTCTATAATAAGGGCACCAAAACTGAACCGATAATCGAGGTGCGCCAGAAGTTACAATTTCATTTAGGAAAGGAACGGAACCAGTGTTAAACAGAGGTGAACAGTGGTGAACAGTGCTTAAGTCAGTGAGAACAACTCAACAGTAACAGTCATACCCAAGTTAACCTTCACACAGTGAGGTCCCAGGTACCCAGTGATAACGGCCCGTGAGACCCAACAACAACCAGCGATGTGTTAATCCGTCTACGATAGGAAGGCCTAGACCAAACCTCACTCATATAACACCATCTGTGAGGGAATTACTACACCACGTCAAGTCCCTCATCACACCATCTGTGAGGGAATTACTACACCACGTGAGGTCCCTCATAACACCATCTGTGAGGTAATTACTACACCACGTGAGGTCCCTCATAACACCATCTGTGAGGTAATTACTACACCACGTGAGGTCCCTCATAACACCATCTGTGAGGGAATTACTATACCACGTGAGGCCCCTCATAACACCATCTGCGAGGGAATTACAACACCACGCCAGGTCCCTCATAACACCATCTGAGGGAACTGCTACACCACGTGAGTTCCTCCTAACACCATCTGGGAGGGAGTTACTACACTACGAGTTTGCTGTTCAACACCTACATTAATCTGTATGTTCACTGTGTGTTCCTTTACCTTTCTTTAATGAAGGCTTTTGTTAAACCACCAATGTATGTAATAAGTCATTTATGTCCAATGTATATTTTCAGCCTTCGGGCTGCAGAATTTTTTCAATAAACCGTTAATTATTATTATTATTACACACACACACACACACACACACATATATACACACAGCCCTGTAACTGTATTCAATGCACATTTTATCATTATGTCTAAATCAAATGTAAGTCTGTATATTTTCAGCCACCGGCTGCAACTCTATTAATAAACGGTTTATTATTATTATTATTATTATTATTACACAAACACACACACACACACACACACACACACACATAGATACAAGAACAGCACCATCCCATAAACAACTCCTGATTTATGTACTGTACAGCCCTGTAAATGTATTGAGTGTATATTATTATGTCTAAATCACATGTAAGTTTGTATATTTTCAGCCACCGGCTGCAACTCTATAAATAAACCGTTATTATTATTATTATTATTACAGTGGGTACTGTTGAGACACTGACGTAACCACCAGGTAGGTCCTGATAAGACGAAAGATAACGGGCGAAAAAAGTTGATAAACCAGTATAGGGTTGAGGAGTTTATATGGCGCTGGTATAGTAAGAGCTTATATGACGCTGGTATAGTAAGAGTTTATATGGCTCTGGTATAGTAAGAGTTTATATGGTTCTGGTATAGTAAGAGCTTATATGGCGCTGGTATAGTAAGAGCTTATATGGCTCTGGTATAGTAAGAGTTTATATGGTTCTGGTATAGTAGGAGCTTATATGACGCTGGTATAGTAAGAGCTTATATGGCGCTGGTATAGTAAGAGCTTATATGGCGCTGGTATAGTAAGAGTTTATATGGCGCTGGTATAGTAAGAGCTTATATGACGCTGGTATAGTAAGAGCTTATATGACGCTGGTATAGTAAGAGCTTATATGACGCTGATATAATAGGAGTTTATATGACGCTGGTATAATAAGAGTTTATATGGCTCTGGTATAGTAAGAGCTTATATGACGCTGATATAATAAGAGTTTATATGGTTCTGGTATAGTAAGAGCTTATATGACGCTGATATAATAGGAGTTTATATGACGCTGGTATAATAAGAGTTTATATGGTTCTGGTATAGTAAGAGCTTATATGACGCTGATATAATAGGAGTTTATATGGTTCTGGTATAATAAGAGTTTATATGGCTCTGGTATAGTAAGAGCTTATATGACGCTGATATAATAGGAGCTTATATGACGCTGGTATAATAAGAGTTTATATGGCTCTGGTATAGTAAGAGCTTATATGACGCTGATATAATAAGAGTTTATATGACGCTGGTATAATTATATGACGCTGGTATAGTAAGAGCTTATATGGCGCTGGTATAGTAAGAGCTTATATGACGCTGGTATAGTAAGAGCTTATATGGCGCTGGTATAGTAAGAGCTTATATGACGCTGATATAATAGGAGTTTATATGACGCTGGTATAATAAGAGTTTATATGGCTCTGGTATAGTAAGAGCTTATATGACGCTGATATAATAGGAGTTTATATGACGCTGGCATAATAAGAGTTTATATGGCTCTGGTATAGTAAAAGCTTATATGACGCTGATATAATAAGAGTTTATATGGTTCTGGTATAGTAAGAGCTTATATGACGCTGATATAATAGGAGTTTATATGACGCTGGTATAATAAGAGTTTATATGGCTCTGGTATAGTAAGAGCTTATATGACGCTGATATAATAAGAGTTTATATGGTTCTGGTATAGTAAGAGCTTATATGACGCTGATATAATAGGAGTTTATATGACGCTGGTATAATAAGAGTTTATATGGTTCTGGTATAGTAAGAGCTTATATGACGCTGATATAATAGGAGTTTATATGGTTCTGGTATAGTAAGAGCTTATATGGTTCTGGTATAGTGCATTTATATGGGACGGTGATATAATAGAGCTTATATGACGCTGATATAATAAGAGTTTATATGGTTCTGGTATAGTAAGAGCTTATATGACGCTGATATAATAGGAGTTTATATGACGCTGGTATAATAAGAGTTTATATGGCTCTGGTATAGTAAGAGCTTATATGACGCTGATATAATAGGAGTTTATATGGTTCTGGTATAGTAAGAGCTTATATGACGCTAATATAATAAGAGTTTATATGGCTCTGGTATAGTAAGAGCTTCCTTCTGCAGTGTACAGTATGTGTCCGGTATCTTTGTGGTTGGAAACATCTGTCTTTAGCCAGCGGGATTTTGGCGGCAATTGTTGTCGTCTTCAGAGATGAGCTATTTTGCTAAAGAAGTTTAGATTTGTTCTCCAGGCTTTATGTCTTATTGTGGGGTTTATTTCAAGAGGAAAGAATGATATATAATACTGTACTAGAATATAAAGATACATATTTACATTCAATTTATATTAGTTTTGTGAAGTGTAGTGTTATCGGTGTAGGGATCCTGCCAGACTGTTAATAACTACAGCACAGCTGACCTTCTAACATGGTAGATCAACCCAAGCCTTAAAGCGCACCGTGCGCTTACCAGCCGTGGCAACACCCACCGTACCTGTTCACATTCTTCCTAGTAAAATGTCTTGTTGTTTCTTGTTACACAAACAAGAAGCAATGATTAATAAACTCCTTTTCCTTCAACTTACAAAAGTTTTGTTTTGGTCTTCAATGTCAATGAAGAACTTTTGGAATAGATATACAAGTAATATTACTTTATCTTTAGATATATTCAGCCTGCAAGAAGTTATAATTTTAAATAATCCATTTACCCGCTCAACCACGTACTGTACAGAGCCCCGACGACTGGGTCAGTCTTCTGGCCACGGCTCTGGGTGTTACAAGATAATCCGAGGTAGAATTTTCTTGGTTGTATATAAACGCACAAAGGCAACAATAAATAGAAATGAAATTTTAAGAATATAATCCACCATAAATTATTATGGTACAAACTAACATAAACTAACCAAACTATTTTCCCAATGTTGAGTGTGTACAGTACCGTACAGGACATTCCATGGCGATGCAGACATTAATTGAGAGAATACTTCATTAGAAGAGGTCACAGTAAGCTATGACTTGATCAAATAATGTTTATCACTAATATTCCATCGCCTCACACACATCCGGTCTCTACCAGTACACAACGAACATCCGGTAAAATTTGTACAGATCGGCAAGTTAACCGGATAGAGAACACTGACGTACAAGACAAGGAACAAGGAACTCTTTGACCACTGTAACGGTGAGAGGGAAGTCTGCCTACACCTACTGTAACTCTCTCCATGTCGTTGTTATCCTGACAACTTACTCATTCTAAAAGATAAGTAAGATATATTTTTAGTGTTGCATGGTGTTCCGTCTGCTTGTCAACCACCAAGACAGACACAAGCCTCTGTCCGCTCTACCAAGCCTATCAGATATTTACTACATAGATGTTTGTCTTGATGACCATTTTGGACAAAGAAACATAATATGAGGTCAACACTATATAAGGTTTGATCAATCCAATAATGTTTTGATAGTTTAGTGTTTTGTTCGGGTGTGTCTGTGAGAAGTTTGTGTTGTATCTTCTCTTGTTCAATGTTTATCGTCACTTGTTCCTGTTCAATGTTTTCTGTGTCATCTTCACTTTTTCTCTTACTCTTTCTTCTCCTTTTCTCCATTTGACTGTCTACTCTGCCCCCTGCGCCGCCTCTCTCTCTCGGCCTTCAGAGCGTCCGCCATGTGGCCTACAACTGGGGTAATGCTGCTATGAATGGAGCTATGATTGTGTGAATGGAGGGGAGGACCACCTGTTGTTCCCTCTCGCTCCACATAGCATAGCTGATACTTTAACTCACCACCCACACACACACACACACACACACACACACAGAGCTCTGACACAGTTTCTTGTGACATCACCGAATATGACAACTGTACGTCCTCTCTTCCGGTTTCTCTTCAACATGTTATTTATTTGATTTCTCTCTCTCTCTCTCTCTCTCTCTCTCTGTATATTTGTGTGCATTATTACGTATTAGTCTGTGTTTTTAGCATCGAGACATTATTTAGCCAAGATAATACAAGTACAATGTGAAAAAAAATGAGAATACCGAGTGCTGTAGCGCTCTTGAAGGCACGTGTTGAGCCTGACCGGCAGAGCTCACCAACGATGGTGACATCTTTAATAACTCATATCATTGTATCATAGCTGGATGATCGTCATACTCGATTCTGAGTGACAGCAAAGTATTAGTAGTAGTGTGTGTTCACAGAAGGTGGGGTGCACAAGACCTCAGCTCAGATAGCGACGAGGACCCAAGCGGTATTCTTGACGTCTATTGTGTGTGTGAAACGAACTATTTTTTCCCACGTCAACTTGTTGCTTGCTGAAAATAGCCGGTGATCCGTAGTGTATCTCTGTAGGAGTGTGCCGTACCAGAGTAATGATAACATCTGATGAGTCAATAATAATTGTATGTTAGAGTTAAATAATAGTACTGCACCTTTAAATAACATGGTCACTTACTTCTTCATTCTATAAGGGTTCAAGGCCATTTTTAGGGAGTAAGAGAACAAGATATCTTACTTTAGGGATTATGACGTTTAAGAAAAGGTATTTTTTAGGGATGAAAATATTATATTCAAGATGGGTGGATGGGAGGTGTTAGTACTTTACTTAAAATTATATATATTTTTATAGTTGAAAGTACTCACATGTTAGAGATACAGGTGTGTGTTAATGAAGCACCAAGAGGAAGCAAGATACAGGTGTGTGTTAATGAAGCACCAAGAGGGAGCAAGATACAGGTGTGTGTTAATGAAGCACCAAGAGGAAGCAAGATACAGGTGTGTGTTAATGAAGCACCAAGAGGGAGGAAGATACAGGTGTGTGTTAATGAAGCACCAAGAGGGAGCAAGATACAGGTGTGTGTTAATGAAGCACCAAGAGGGAGGAAGATACAGGTGTGTGTTAATGAAGCACCAAGAGGTAGCAAGATACAGGTGTGTGTTAATGAAGCACCAAGAGGGAGCAAGATACAGGTGTGTGTTAATGAAGCACCAAGAGGGAGCAAGATACAGGTGTGTTAGTGAGGTACCAAGAGGGTGGAGACGGTATTTAAGAGGATATACCATACCAAGAGGGAGATGGTAGCACTAAAGAAGACGTGTTAAGAGGGGGGGCAGATGGGAGGAGACTCACTTTTAATAACCTCTTGTACACTTAGCCTTTACTAAACAACAACTGTACTTACTAACACCTGCTAGTAAGTACTGTATCAGATATGTGTACAAGTTGGAACTATGAGTACAAGTTGGAACACTGTGAACAAGTTGGAACTATGAGTACAAGTTGGAACTATGAGTACAAGTTGGAACACTGTGTACAAGTTGGAACTATGAGTACAAGTTGGAACTATATATATCGTACCTGCTTTTATTGTACCATCAAAACCGTTTTATCGGAAATTATCATGTAAATAGATAGAAATTACCATTGCAATAAACATAATTGCCAACTAGACATAATCCTGACAGCTCTGTCCCCTTGTTCAACCTCATTACTGTACAACCCCATGTAGTACTGCTCCCCCATTATACTTATGTTTTTCAATTCCACTGTAATTTATGTATATACTTATAATATAAATAAACAATAATAAACATTAACAATAAATAAATAAAATAAATAAATATTGAAGTGATTACCACCATGCTATTGTACTATTTCAGATGATACTAAATGTTACATAATACTTCCTTGAGATAAATGTATAGTATATATCAGGTGCAGCTCAGGTTCTCAACTGGCTCACCCATGTTAATATTGTTATTATTATCCACTCTGTATCTGTTTTTCTGGCTAAATAAACTGTTTCAATTCAATTCAAATCAAATTAACCTCTTGAAACTGTGTACTACTGTACTGTACTGTACTGTAACCACTGTACTGTACTGCACTGTACACATATATACCTATATATACTATACTATACTGTACTGCATTATACTATACTGCTACACTATACTAATTTACACTATACTACACTACACTATACTGCTTTACTGTACTATGCTACTATATACTGAACTGTACTGCTACTGCACTGTACACTTTTACTGTACTATGCTATGCTACTGTACTATGCTATACTGCATTACTATACACTGTACTGTAATACTGTACTGCATTGTACTGTACTACATTATACTATGCACTACACACTGCATTATATTAGTACTGCACTGTACTATACTGCATTATGCTGTACTGTACTGTACTGCTCTGTACTGTACTGTATGCTATACTATATACTGTGTGTACTGAACATTGTACTGCTGTACTGTATACTGTACACACTGCAGTACTACACTGTACTATACTACACTATACTGTACTATACTACTGTACATGACACACTATACTACATTATACTGTACTGTCTGTATACTACTTGTACTGTACTGTACTGTACTGTACTGTTTTATGCGTTTCATTCATCAACACTCATAAACAGTTTCTTGGTGCTATAATGATCTTCCCACACTTTTTGAAATAATAAACTATGAGCTACACGCGAGGTATTTATAAATGTCTCACACGGCAGACACACGAGATAATGACTGGACATGGCGGGAAGGTCGGAGGGTTGCAACGACGAGTATTGTACACCAGACACTGGGGATGGGGAGATAACGTAGTATAGTCCTCCCACATCACCACCTGCAAGAGGGGGGAGGGGGTAGGAACAGGGTAGGGCAGAGGGAGGAGGAAGAAGAGGAGGCGGGATAGAGGAAGTTGGGGGGAGGTGGGATGAGAGGCAACCACCGTATCTCACAAACATGACATTTGTGTTGTTCAGGACTTGTGTTGGCTTGACTCTCACCACCACTCGCCGGGGTATAGGAGAAAGTTTTACAGAGCTGTAAGAGAAAGAGTGAGTGAGAGGGGGGAGGGGCGTTTGTCTCATCCGGATCATGAGGTGACCTGGAACACAGTGTGGGATATGAACACTTAACACCAGATACTCTCTGTGCTTGACCCAACATGTGATGGCCGAGAATTAATTACTCTGTATAACTTGTTGGTCTTAAAAGTGTTTGTTCATATCTACTGTAGGTTAATTAAGGCAAAACATCCCTTTAAAAGTGTTAACACGTGGGACTTATACTCGTATTTCGTAATAAACTGTGATTCTGATTGTGTCATCTATAGTTGGTTATATGTGCTACTACAGTGCTAGTGAGGGAGAAGTAAGCACTGGTGAAGGTGTGTAGTGTAGCTAGTCGAAAGGCTCAAAACAAATACAGTACGTACGTGTTTCTTTACATACACTTGATCAATTCCTCAACTTGAGTACTGACTATACACAATATCCTGTACTAGATAATCCTTTGATTTCTTTGGTGGTTCAGAACGCTTTATGTCATTGTTATACATAAATTTAGTCGTCAGTAATTTAGTACCAGCTGTTCGGTCATCTCTTTTGAAAGTGCACCAGTTATTATATAACTTAACTAGACGCGTTCTTTCCTCAGTAACATGACCATAATGTGTGTGGGCATATCACCTTGGTTGACGCCACTCTAGATTTAGATTTAGATTGTCCCCTAGGGGGCTAGTTTATTGGGCACCCCCTTACATCCTGTGCAAGGTGAAGCGCAGAAGCGTTTACAGCGCCCATCCGGGAAGCATGCTAAGTTCATGCTCGCCACTCTCAGTACCTTATTTTGTCCTAACATGACCTCAATTAGCAGCCACTGCCTCCACCAGGGTCATACTGGTTAACCTTGCTCTCCTTAAGCTTGACGAAACTCTCCCCGTGTCTCCACTAAAGACTTGAGACAGAAACCTCGGAGTAAAATCCCAGCTGGCTAACTTGTGTTTGTGTAATGAACACGCCACACACTGCCATCTGGGTGACATATGGATAACGCTGTGTCCTCCCTCAGCGTGTTATGAATATCTTTCCCTCCACTCCGCTCTCTCTACATTGGTGAGATGATCACTACAGGCAGGGGAGGAATTAATATATGCATGCACCACCACGTAGAATACAGGGACCATGAGTGTCGCCTCCTCGGTCTAGTGACGTAGTGCTCGGTGGGGAAGGATGTGCCACGCTGACCCACATCCTGCCTCTCCCTCCTTCCCATTCACCATCACCATCACACATACACCACACTTGTACCATCACCATCACACATACACCACACTTGTACCATTACCACCACGCTTATACCATTACCACTACACATACACCACACTTAAACCAATACCACCACACACCACACTTGTACCACAACAACTATAGATCGTATGTTTTATGCTCTGTAACGTAACCTGACCTAACCTAACCTGAACTAAGCAACTTGACCTAACCTAACTTGACCTGATCTAACCTAACCTGATTATGTAACCAAAAAAGAAAAAAAATCGTCCGAGTGGGATGCCACCCAACTATGCACTATTAACTATCATAGTATTAGATCAATGAAGTAAACAATATTGTGTAGTTATGGCGGCTTATAGTTGTTTATTGACTTAATGGAGTTTATTGCCGTCATTTATCTCATGGAGGTCTTTTCCCCGCCATCCATGCAGCTCGTAGCAGCCGACTACATGTTCCAACAATATTTTACAATGCCATAACAATAAAATGTAAGGAAGCATTAAACTATATATTATGTTCAGCTCCTATGGTGATAATAGTCTTTACTGCTGTATAAGATCTGGTGAAGGGCCTGTCATACTGTGTTGAAGAACGTAGAGTTGACAAAGTTTTAGAAGTTTCTGTTGTTCCCCCAAAAATGAAAGTATGTGTGAGTGTCAATAGCGGATGGAGGTGGCGGGAGGGGGGGGCGTGCACCAGCCACCTGTTGTGTCCTCAACCATGCTTCAACTTATTTGGCTCCGTTTTCATTACAGAGGTTGCGTTGCGTTAATTTTTTCTTCTTTTTCTGAACTCTGTCGCGTCAACTACCTGTTGCAGGTACCGGCCAGCTACTGCATTCAGTGGACACAGCTCCCTGCACCTTCTGTTGGTATTGTCAAAGGTTATGATGATATACAGCCTTTGACACTGTCGTAATCGTTCACCCCTCGCCACTAGGGTCAAAATCCACTCGTATGCGGACATACTATGAGTGCCCAATAAACTAGCTCCCTGGCGAAGCAAATTATAACAAATAAATACTATGCGTTGATTGGTCTATACCAACTATGACGTCACTTAGCATCGACATCACTATGTTGTTAGATTGAGCTTAGTGAATTAGTTAGGTCAGGTCACGTTATAAGGGTGTCAGTGTGTGTGCAGTTTAAAATGATACTAACTTCAGTTCTATAGGAGATAAAAACAATCTTTAAAATGTAATAGACAGACAATTTATTTAAATATACAACATATCCACCACCACAAAGCATAATACGATTTTGAAGCCATTCCGTACAGTGTAGGGTTGATTATATTATCTAGAAACAAAAGAAGAAAGAAATTACAATAAATACATTTCTTTGTTCTTGTTAAAACTTAAATAATTTATCTGTCTATTACATTTTAAAGATCGTTTTTATCTCCTATAGAACTGAAGTTGTTAATATTTTAAACTGCTCATAGACTTTATAGACCCCTTGAAAGTGGGGGAATATGTCAGCTGTAGGAGGCACACTTAGGGCATCGTGATGAGCTAGTGCTGACAGCACCGTCGTGGATGGTCGAACTATTCCTCTCTTCACTGAACCACCGCCTACACCGATGGTCGAACTGTTCCTCTCCTTCACCCTGAACCACCGCCCACACCGATGGTCGAACTGTTCCCTCTTCACCCTGAACCACCGCCCACACCGATGGTCGAACTGTTCCCTCTCTTCACCCTGAACCACCGCCCACACCGATGGTCGAACTGTTCCCTCTCTTCACCCTGAACCACCGCCCACACCGATGGTCGAACTGTTCCCTCTCTTCACCTGAACCACCGCCCACACCGATGGTCGAACTATTCCTCTCTTCACCCTGAACCACCGCCCACACCGATGGTCGAACTGTTCCCTCTCTTCACCCTGAACCGCCCACCGATGGTCGAACTGTTCCTCTCTTCACCCTGAACCACCGCCCACACCGATGGTCGAACTGTTCCCTCTCTTCACCCTGAACCACCGCCCACACCGATGGTCGAACTATTCTCTCTCTTCACCCTGAACCACCGCCCACACCGACACCTTACTGTATACCAGTGTTTTTGCTGCACCATCACGCCCAGGTGACGACAACTGTCCAGAGGAAGTGTGATGGTGCCAATGTTACTGTAACAGCGACTGTGTGACGGAGGCAGAGCGTCATTGTAACAAGACTCGCAGTGTGACGGAGGCAGAGCGTCACTGTAACAGGAGGCAGAGCGTCACTGTAATAGGATCAGTGACGGAGGCAGAGCGTCACTGTAACAGGATAAGTGTGACGGAGGCAGAGCGTCACTGTAACAGGATAAGTGTGACGGAGGCAGAGCGTCACTGTAACAGGATAAGTGTGACGGAGGCAGAGCGTCACTGTAACAGGATAAGTGTGACGGAGGCAGAGCGTCACTGTAACAGGATAAGTGTGACGGAGACAGAGTCACTGTAAGCAGTGAGTGAGGATGTCGCCAGGTGTCCCAACATACAGAAAGTCAAGAACTGTGGGCGGATGTCATGTTATGGCTGGATAAAGTTATCATGGGACATCTTGTAACTACAACCTTTAAGATACATTCTCTCTCTACGTCGCCCCACTTTCTGTTTCCAAGAATATTAAGCATTACGTAAATACCATATAAACATTATCTATCGATAAATCCCAACAGTTTGGACTTTATTAATTTTTTCGTGATTTTATATTTATGTACTTAGAACAGGACAGTACAGTGCACAGGTGATAAACCATCTGGTAAACTGATGTTTATGTGGCTGGCCAAGTGATCTATACACTCACGTAAGTGTCTCAATAAAGCAAGAAATTATATAGACTCCGCCCGAGGATCTCAATAAAAGGACCAGGTTTCAGAGTGACGGATGATGCGGGTTGAGGCAGTGCTGGTCCTTCTCTGAGTTGAGAGCATCAAGGTCAAGGGGGGGGGGGGCAGACACTACACTCATACACCCTCCCTTTGCCCTTATTAGAATATCTGTGTGTATGTTAAGTATTTCGAGTTATTTAATATGTTAGGAAGAAAGGAGGTTTGTTGTACATTATTATTTTCGTGCGAGGAAGAAAATTAAGCATGTCTCACTCACTGTTAGTGAACCACTTGTGTGTAGCCGTCGCGTCACGCACACACCCCATCTCCTGGCTTCACTCAACACATCAGCCCTAGAGCACATCACTAGCGTATCTATTCTTACGTCCTATTAAATACTCCCTTCCCACACGTCAACTTTGATATAACAGGGTAACATAAGGTTGATAGTTTACCTGAACGTATATCGCTACATTATAAAACTGACTGCCTTACCATATCACTTCATAAACTTTTGTGATTCATCGACGAATTTGAAAAAATTCACAACTCTTTCTATATAAGTACGAGTCACACACCAAACTTTTATAAACCACACCGGGAGAAGAGTTAAAGGTGAAGTGGGTGACGGAGTGGGAGGGAGGGAGCAACTCTGCCTCAACATACACCAGACACTTTAGATAGACAATAACACACTCTGGGACCATCAATATTGTTCGTACACAAAGAATTCCCAGGTTCTCGCCCCAAATAAAACGTTTTTTCCTCCTTCTTTGACAATATAAAAAATGACTTGATATTTCCAACCTCCGTGTGTGTGTGTGGAGTTAACAGACGATACGCCTCGGGTATTTGACAGCGCTGCATACTACTTCCGTTCTCAGAGTTTTAACCTCTCACCTATCTGCCACTCTTACATCTTTCTCTCTCAACTTCTTTCCGTTCCGTTCAGTCCCTTCTTCCTTCACCAGGTCTGTCAAGACCAATCTTATCACTGCTAAAGAAATTCCTCCATATATATATATATATATATATATATATATATATATATATATATATATATATATATATATATATATATATATATATATATATATATATATATATGCAAGTAAATCACTGTAGGTGCGCGTGATCTAGGTATATGCTGATAACCACAAGGAAAGAAGAAAACACGAAGTTCCCAAGCGCTTTCGTGTAATCCAAGAGAAAATGACAGGAATTTGAACTCTGGTACAAACTATAAGAAAATGTGATAAGTCAATGAAGTGTGTGTGTATGTGCAGTGTATGTGCGTGTGTTTTTTGTGTGTATGTATGTGTGTGCGTGTGTATGTGTGTGTGTGTGCGTGCGTACGTGTATGTGTGTGTCTGTGTGTGTATGTATGTGTGTTTTGTGTGTCTGTATGTGTGTATGTATGTGTGTGAGTGTGTGTGTGCGTGTGTGTGTGTGCATGTGTGTGTGCGTGTGTGTGTATGTGTGTTTTGGGTGTGTGTATGTGTGTGTGTGTGTAAGTGTGTTTTGTGTGTGTATGTATGTGTGTGCGTGCGTACGTGTATGTGTGTTTTGTGTGTATGTATGTATCTGTGTGTGTGCGTGCGTGCGTGCGTACGTGTATGTGTGTGTGTGTGTGCTTAAGTCTCCAAATGTTCTTGTGAGATGGCCACTGGACATTTCTTCACACTCTTGACCTCACACTTCGGGGATAGTGATGAATCATCTACATCCTGTGAGAAAGAGGTTCACACATACACGTACACACTGTCTTATATTAATGAAACACAGTTTCCTGACTTACAGGATTCTCTTCCTTTATATTTATCTTCCAGTATAATCCTTCCTGGTTTTATTATACCTACCATCATATTTATCAGTTCCTTGATTGTTATGATAATTTGTTACAGGAAGATTTCTTCTAGGTACACAAAAGTTTCTAAGAAGACTTTTCGGAAGGAATTTCAAAAGCATGTGCACGAAGAAAAAGTTTAGCTCAAGCACACCTTCTTGTAACAAGGTGAGGTACACCTAGGATTTAAACCGTGAGGTCTCAGTTGGAGGTGGCCGAGCGGTGTAACAGCATCATTTGCATTCTATAAATATTCACCCAAATGTATAATACCCAATTATTCACTAAGTTATTCAACAATGACTCAGTAGTTGTTCATGTGATACTTGCTGAGGTCTGTAACTTCATCAGAAGTTGAGCCACAGGTCAAGTTGATCTTGCAAATACCTCGCCCGCTCCTCCTTGCGTCTCACACTCTGAGCAGGAGAGAGCGGGCAGACTCATATCACTCGTTACCCAGTGAACACCTCACATAAGTGTTCTCCTATAAGTGCACTAAGACACTTCACTTAGCAGAGAAGGTACAATATACTCTCAACTGAACTCAGTACCCGTGAAACTATATTTTTCTACAATAAAGAAGAACCAACACAGTGTTTACTTCAGCCCAGCCACTTATTAGTTCCAGAACTATTATATATATTTGTGTGATATATATCTATAAAAAGGACCAACACGTACGTGCACCAACACTTTGTGACACACGTGCACCAACACTTTGTGACACACGTGCACCAACACTTTGTGACACACGTGCACCAACACTTTGTGACCAACAAGAATATTCCAAATATTCGCTACCTTAAGGTAGAGTCTCAATGAAATTTTGACGCCATTTTTGGACGTCTGGATGTTATCTTTACGTTTACGCTTAAATGGTCCAGTTTTGTGTTCTCTTATCAACAGTTACCGCATGACTCTGGCGCCCGGGCGTCATTGTTTACGAGGGTTGACATGACCTGAGATAGTTATCATGGGTTGAGCGTGAGAACCCCCCCTCCCCCAGAGCTCCCCAGCATCCGGGCTTTGTTGGACGAGGCCTTTGTGTGGCTGACACCTCACATTCTCGACTCTATTAAGAAATGGAATTATTTAGTGAATGCTGTGTCATTCTCATCTCCCTGGAATTATTCTCAAGGCTCTTCTCAGTGTTTGTTTCGCAAAAAACAAATTTCTGCCAGACGTTTAAGATTAGTCTTTCATTTCCATCATAAAGGTAGTTTCTCTGTTGCTTTACAAAACCATATTATTCCAGAATGTTGTATATATTCACACAAAAATATGTCACAGATGTGTTGCTTATAAATAATAAACGTAACTCTATAAAGTAACGTCTGTGTATGAAGTGTTGGTTAGTATTCACCTACACTTTCGTTTTTATAAATTTTGATCTAAAGCCAACAACTGTACCGTGACGCCCCACGATCCCCTGGGAGTTAAGAAATTATTCCTAGGGTTCTGTAGGTCTCAGGGGGGGGGGGGTCTTTCCTCTGGGTACGTTAAAATGTTATCTCTCTTGGACTTTCCAACTAGCTCTTTAGTATATAATGTACACGAATTATTGCCTTAAGTTTTCATGAGAAGTTTAATTGTTAGTAGTATCTAACACTTTTTATCTCATTCTGGAGGTAACAGCAACTCCCTTGTAAAAAAAATAAATAATAATTCAAAGGGTAATATCCAGAACATACACTACAAGACCGAGTCACCATCACGCTGTACTTATTACAACGACGCACAAATATGTACTTACTTGTTAATGTTGCCTTAAGACTGTCCGCTTGTACTGTGATTCCAAACACTGGAGGTTATGGGCTGGGCAGTGGTGTAATACCCAACAAGCAGAGTGCGGATCACTTGTATGAACTATCTCGCCAGTAATTTTTATTCACACACACACACACTAATAAATAATGAGTTTAGTTACCCGTGCACTCACGGCTAAGAGTACAGGGGGGAAGCGTCTGGGGATACTCTATACCCTGGGCGTGAATGAAGGAGACTGTGTACGTAGAAGTAGAGAGGGTGTGTGTGTAGGAGCGTATGCGAGCGTTAGTGAGTACAGTGCCCGTGCGAATAGTGAGTAATAAGCAAGTGTCGACCTCGCTAAACTGACGTGCACTCACTACTTCCTCTTTTATTTTATAGTGTTGTGATGGTGCAAATGTTTCTTCTGTTAAAATTGAGTCTTGACATAAGTAAAATACAATCCAATGAGAATAGGGCTCCCAGTTTTTCTTCCCGCGTAGAGCGGGCGTGACGTCAGCAATGTGACGTCATTGTTGTGTCATTTCTGTGGCATTCCAACTTCCAACGAAGGTGAATCAAACTACTGAGAATATTTCCAGCTTAGTGTTCCAGTGGTTAGCTCTCATTACACAAACAAGTCTCATAAGAGGCCAAGTTGGGGACACGTGTGCGTTGCCGACACATTTATTAACGGGTGTTTCAACACACAAGTGGTACAACCAGCGCCCCACTGTTCACCTCACTTAATTAACAAAATGAAAGAAAAGTTACATTCATTTCCAGTATTCTTCAACTTTATTTTAATTCAGTAAAATGTGAGGGAACAGTTGTTAAAGCTTCTCAACATAACTACAGTATGTTTCCAGAAGAAACGACACACCACCTACAGTTCAGTACAGTACTGGCAGTGGTGCCCACACTAGGTATAAATTATCCCAGTGTTTTTTTTGTGTGTGTGGTAATTAGGCATTCTGCCAAAAACATAGGATTGTCCAGAAAGTGCACAAACAACATAGTTGCGCGAGTCTGGTAACTCTGGTTTTGTCCAACATGTAAACAAGAGCTGGAACAGACGGGTGTGTCAGGTGGCACTGTCCAGCACCACCGGAGCAACCTCATCTCACTGGTTATAATTATGTTGTTTATAACTGTGAAGCAAGAGTTGAGTGAACAATAAAACTTGTCTTTGAACTAAAGATGCCTCCATCAACTTTATGATAGCAATTGATGATAGTTATTATGGCATCAGGTCACAGTAAAGGGAACCACTGACCGATTGGATATATCATATACCCACACACGTGTGACTCAAACTTCGTCATCAAACATGACTTATAATAAATAAAAAGAATGTTCAATGGTGTATGAGGGGCGGCAGAGCGTTGTTAAAAGTTAGGGACCAAATAATGTACTGTATTTGTCTGGGGATAATCCTAGAGTTGATTAAGAAAGGGGACGTCGTACAGTATGCTGCACTAATACCTGGTACAGTACAGTGGCTGGTGCGTTTTGTGAGATGTAGCAACTTTAGTCTGGGTACTATTGCGAGGGTTTTTTGGGCCATTCCGGAAGTTTTAGTACGATGTAAACACTCAGATCTACACCGGAGGAGGATTTAGAAAATGTCACAGGCGGGGTTGTCTCCAGCGGGAATGGGTTGTGAGAGGTTTCAGCTGTTTGTTGTGGTCTGTATCATGTTCGGGTTAGATATTCCGTAATAGCCAGTAAGTTGTCGCGTCCCTGACTGCATGGCTGCATCACCCGCCAGCACCACACAACAAAGCCACCCACTGACGCCCCTGAAACTCGACCTCCGCACAGCACGCCGTGACTCACTACCCGGCACCTCTCTATATACAACGTCAAATAAATATATAAATATAATACATTAACGAGGAGATACATACACCCATAAAGGGAAAACAAGATATTCTTCCTTGAATGAAGACCTAAAGATTTTCCACAATAATTATTCTTACCATTACGGAGATGAATAGTGTCGGCAGCAGACGACATTTACGCCTCAACACACGAGTACTTCATTCATTCCAGATCATAACTGAAAGCGAATTACCAGCAAAATTACAATTACAAGTGACAGCAGCAGCTCTCAGTATCCTGCCTCGTGTACACCAATAACACGTAGAAATGTAATTATACATCAACGTATACATGGTTGCCCCTCGTGTAGCAAGGATGGTCGACCCAAAGGCCACCTTGGCGTAAATTTATTTAAGGTGTAGAAGCTGTGGCCAACACAACAACCATACTCTGAGTAAACGAGTTGCATGACCCAGTCAGTGTCAAGGAATAGTCCGAGAAGACCGGACAACTCGCCAACTATACTGGCTAACCCAGAACACGATCCGCAAATCGATTAACATCCAGGATCCCAATTATTGTTGGGTAGACAAAGTCAAATGGCGTAAAGAAAATTGACCATAATTTCACCCTGCCCAGGGATCGAAACCCGTGTCCTCTCGTTTGCGAGGCGCGAGCATGCTAACCATTTCACGTATAAACTATAAGTACGGCACTCTCCGTCAGTATACATACATTTCTTTATCAAAGCGGTCTTGACATTAGTAATAACAAACTAGAGTGGGGCTGTGTAACCAGTGGGGTTCCCCAGGGGTCAGTACTAGGCCCATTCTTGTTCATAATCTACATAAACGATCTAGATACTGGGATCAGCAGTGACATAAGCAAGTTTGCTGATGACACCAAAATTGGGCGGCAGATTAATTCAGGACAGGATGCAAATGCACTACAGGAGGATTTAAATAAACTGCAGGGGTGGTCTGAAAAATGGCAAATGAAATTCAACACCAGCAAGTGCAGCGTACTTAATATTGGAAGAACAAATACCGTCAATGTATACAGCCTTAACAACATCAACCTCGAGAAGTCGACTTGTGAAAGAGACTTGGGGGTACTTGTAAGCCCGGACCTACGGCCTAGAAAACAGTGCGTTAATGTTCGAAATAAGGCAAACAGAGTATTAGGTTTTATATCTAGAAGTGTAAGTAATAAGAGTGCAGAGGACTTATTGCAACTATATCTTGCGCTAGTCAGGCCGCACCTCGATTATGCGGTTCAGTCCTGGTGCCCTTATTATAGAATGGATATCAATTCACTGGAGTCGGTGCAGCGAAGAATGACGAAAATGATTCCGGGACTTAGAAACCTTCCATATCAAGATAGATTAAAGAAACTAAACTTGCATTCCCTAGAAAGACGAAGAGTGCGGGGAGATATGATAGAAGTATTTAAGTGGGTGAAAGGAATCAATAAAGGGGATATAGATAAAGTTCTTATAATATCCGAGCAGGATAGGACTCGGAGCAACGGATTTAAGTTGGATAAGTTTAGGTTTAGGAGGGAGATAGGAAGGAACTGGTTCACAAATATGGTGGTGGACGAGTGGAACAAGCTTAGCAACTTTGTAGTAAGTGCTGGAAAGCTGGAACGTTTTAAAAGGAGGCTGGATAGATTCAAGGGTGATAGAGTGGTAGTAACTCTCGACAGGAGCTGCCATGCACAGGCCAACCGGCCTATTGCAGACTCCTTATTTTCTTATGGTCTTATGTTCTTACATTTCTTAGCGACCTTGTTACTTTATACTGCTCAAGGACTATAAACAGTAAGGACAAATCACTGTAACATCATAAACTCCAGTTCCGCCTCGTTCAATGACGTCACCTGAGTGACGCGCGTGCGCGTCAGGTGGTGAGTTGGGGACAGTCACATGGCCATTTTTTTAAACACTAGGGGCAGCAAGCCCGAATGTCGTCAAACTAGAATATCAATCCCGAACATCGGGTTGCTATTTAGTAACCCGAACGCCTTATCCAAGATAAATGTAAATCAACAGGTCATCCGCATTGCTATTACAGAGAATTTCTTTAAGAAATTTGTCCATAGTATATTTAACTTCTGTTTATTGTTGTTCTGGTGATGTATGATAGGACTGAAACGATTTAAATTGAGTGATTGAAAACATCATTAATCAATTTTGTCATTTTTTCTAACCCTGAGTTCGAACATTTCTTCTAAAACAATATTTTACGTAACCGAATGTAAACTTACAAATAATGGTAGTACCTAAACACAACCGGAACAACAACAACCCAAACAGTGAAATATAGTAGGAGAATTTTATCCATGGTAATTATCAGCGTGAGTCACAGATGACACTTGTAAACTATTGCCTCAGCAACTACCTGGTACATTTGGCTCATCTTATATCTTCCCTAGATAATATATTGGTTGCATTGCATCTATCTATCACAAACAAAAGTGCGTTACTTACCATACTTGAGGCTATAAGAGGATGATTGTAGGAATGCAATGCTTGATAAAGTTGGTGAAGGTCGATGGGGAGACGAAAAATATTCGGCGTTAAAGGTACGACGTCATTGGGGGTACACGGCGGTCTCTTAAGATATAAACATTTCCATTGGAACCGGTTATTAGGATATTTAAATAATAGTTTTCTTTGTTATCTCATCTTAATTTACATGGCTCGGATTATGGCTCGGAGGGCTATTTCGGGTTATTAATAAGTGACCCGAATATTAAAAAATAAATGGCCGACAGATGATTGACGTCTCGTATGGGGGGAGGGGCGGAGTGCCAGGCATTTCGCTGGTGACATGAGCAAATAAAGTCAATTTTTGAGTTTATTAGCATTCAGATTTTCTTTTTGCTAGACATGGCAAGGTGAATGTCTAAGGGTACCCTGGGCAAGTGGATTTGCAGAGTAAGTTTCTCTAGGTGCTGAGGATCACGACCGTCTCCGGTGAAAGTGATGTAACTGGTTTTTCTTATATTTTGGGCAATATTATTATTTTCTTTTGTTAAATATGGCAAGAACAATGTCTCATGGTCTTCTGGATGACCTGATATAGACTGACATTACAGAATTAAGAAACTAAAAGAAATCTTCCCTTGCGTCTTGAAACAAGCGCGGTGTTCACACCTGAAAGCCACGTACGTTTACCGATGTATTTAACTTTTTTTTTTTTAAACTATTAAATGTGTTAAGAGTTCTTTTTGGCCACATGTAGTAAGACGAACATATTTATAAACACAAGGATAAGGAAATGACGCAACCACTGACCCACTCACTTCAGCTATGGAGAATACAGGCCGCAATAGTGTTCATCACTCCCACCCAGGGGTCAGACTCTACTGTACAGCTCACAAGATATAAATGATTACAAGGGTTAAATTCTAAAGTTACATCGGCTGTGTGAACGACAAGATACGGGCAGTTTATAGTAATAGAGATGCTGTATTACCCCGAGTCACCCATGTTTGTTATCGAGGAATAGGTTCCGGGTGACTAGTAATCCCACAAGTTCTAATTCCTCTGTCATCTTTACCAAGTTTGTTTGGTATAAAACCGTGTTGTCACAGCTTAACGAAGTTATTACTATTACGAAAGAACATAAAACAAGTATTGTACAACAGGCGGTAAAACCACAGAAACAGTTTTTGACGAACTGTACAGTACTGTATTATCAATATTTTTATTAATATTATTATTAGTAGTAGTATCAATTATATTTTTATGATAAGTTTTGTGATTACTATCATTAATATTGTTCATATTATTGAACACACGCTCCATTGTGGATCTACATGATATATATATATATATATATATATATATATATATATATATATATATATATATATATATATATATATATATATATATATATATATATATATATATATATATATATATCCTCCTCCTAAATTCGGTATTAAAGCCGGATACCAATTCAGAATCACCCGCAGCAAAATAAAATGAAGTAAGATTCGATTGAGCTTAACAAGAAGCATTAGATTCCTACTTTGAGGAAGAGCCGACAGGGCGGCCTCGGGTAAATACAGAGGTGTACAATAGTTTCACTTGTTACGGGGTCAAATCAGGATTTCAAAGTTGGCATATTACTGTTTTTTGGAGCCTATGTGTTAATGTTAGCAAATAGGACGATTACAGTGTGTCTTTTGGTTTGGAAATTAGTGTCAAACCAACTCTGGATCCCTAAACTTAAACATGCGAAAAAAAATTCTCCCCAACCTGCCTGAATATATGTCCATAGACACACTATAGATGTGTTCTTTACACATACAGCTTACATAAAAGAGTATCTTGCCAACTTTCAAACCCTTACTTGACCCCTTAAAAATTGATCGTGAGGAAAGGGATACCAGCATCTGAGAGCTGTGCACACATAGAGGCAAATCTGTATATAAAAGTACGTAACTACATTTCTTTTGAAGTATTCTAATAAAACTGTAGAAGGTCGAATAAGGACAGGAAAGTCTTGATGAGATTTCTTCATTGATTATGCAACAGTTAAAGTGAATTCTGTGTTTCCTGGTTAAGGATTGGCCTACAGTAGGATTATGTTGTTTCGTATACGGAAGAATAAGAATGTGTACTCTACCTCCGACGAAAAAAAAAGTCTACAAACAGAAGCATTCATAAGATTAGTGAGTGATGATGTATACGCTGCCAGTGTTCACTGAGGCTCTGTGTGGAGGCGTGGTCATGAAGGTTCCGGGAGAATGATGAAAGTTTGAGTAGGGAGAGTGAGGCTGGGAGAGCACCAGGGAGGGGAAGCATCACAGTTGCAGCGGGGAGAGTGAGTACAGAAAGGGTAAAGGTGAGAGGAGCAGCGAGGAGAGAGAGGCAGGGGGATGAGTGCGGCCACGGTGAAGGGTTGTTCACATCTTTCCAAATACCCACAGCAGCTGGTGCACCTCAATGATGTCGCCTTCTTCATTAAGTCAAATACGACGCGAAAATAACATAAGCACAATCAACACACACACACACACATATATATATATATATATATATATATATATATATATATATATATATATATATATATATATATATATATATATATATATATATATATGTGTGTGTGTGTGTGTGTGTGTGTGTGTTAGGCTCAGAAAACGAAAAGCGACCACAACGCGTTCTGCTCTGATTGAGGCTTACAATAATAAGTAAATCAGAACAAAAATGATGCAATACATTCAGGAATATTCTTACATAATCACTACATCAATATATACACGGACATTTCACTAAATTTGCCAAAATAACTGCTGCATGGGACAGAAAACAATCAAAACACCTAGTTTACAAAGTTATAATGCAAAATTATGCCTCGGCATAACAGTAAGGTGGAGGTGACGTTAAACTGTTTCACTCTCAGTGCTAATACAATATTAGCATTATTTTGGGTTAGGTAGGATATGAATTTTGGTGGGTTGGCCCACAGAAAAATACCTAAATGGTAATGCGGCCCATGACTGAGGAAAGGTTGCCAATGCCTGTTCCATGGCATTTTGCCACCTCATAATTACTTTAAGATAAAACCGAAAAAAAGGAAAATCTTTGTGTTTTTTCTTGTTCTTTAATTTAAAATCATGTTTTTCCCATGTTTTTTTTTATGTGATTTAAATGAATCCGACCTTCATTTCTACTGCTAATCACACCAAACCTAACAAGACCTAACCTAACCTATGTAAAATTAGCGTTGCGGTTATCCAGCGGTTTTAAAATTTTAAGTTTTGGAATCAGTAATGCTTACCTTAATTAGACTCAGAAGACTGCGAGTTCGGGGTCATCATCCACAGGTCGCTGTTTCTCAGCTTGAGAGCTACGGGGTTGGTTACAGTTCATGCACTTAACCTCAATTGGCAACACACAGTGTTCCTGGAGAAATGTCAACGCCTCACTGTCCTTACCGTAATACTCAACATGAAATCTTGTGATCCCTAGACAGATGCACACCATCCCTAGTATAAAGGTCCCTTCTGCAGTAGAAGTTGTCCCAGTTGTCAATGAATGGGACTGATATTGACTTGCAATATCCGTCAAGACAGCCGTTGACACCAACTGCCCTTGACAGTCATTCATTGCCAACTCTCCTAGTGCAGGACACCACATATGATAGGGATCCCTCCCTTAGACCTAATACGTTCTATAACTGCCTTGAACTTATCAAGAAGCTCCTCACTCCTACACCGGCCAATATCATTGCCTCCTGCACTGAGGTAGATAATGGGTTTGTTCCCATTACCAGACAAGATATTTTCATCCTGTCAACTATATCCCCCACCCCAGCTCCTGGCAAACACACCCTCATCCTATTTTTATTTTTACCACCAAAAGCTCTGTCCAGGTACCATACCTGGGAATCGCCAACAATTAAGGTTTTCGTACCTTCTTTGTCAGCCTTGTCCCTGACTATGCTAACACGTCCAATTCGTCTATCAAAGGACTGAAAGGGTTGGTACACTTAGCTGTTGTTGTCGTATCCTTGGTGTGTTTTTTCACCATCTTGGTGTGTTTTTTCACCTCCAGTTTGGTCGTCCCTCTCCTCACAACTTGCCATTCGCCTGAGTGCACCAGAGTTGCCAAGCACTAAGCTCCTCAACAGCTGATCTTTTAATTCACCACCACGTAGTTAACCACGCATAAATTTGTCATACAATATGGGTGTCTGGGTGTGATGTTGTGGTATTAAATAATAAATAAGCAATATTGCATAGTTAATGACAGTCATTTGAAGAATAGCAGAGTACTACAATTGTCAAAATATTGTTTATTATTCATTAATTAATACCCGACCACATCATACATACAATCTTTTGTACAGACTTGTGGTGGGGTGAGGCAAGGTGCTGGCAGGGAGGCAGGGTGGAGGCAAGCTGGCAGGAGGCAGGGGTGAGGCAAGGCTGGCAGGGAGCAGGTGAGGCAGCTGGCAGGCGGGGGTGAGGCAAGGTGCTGGCAGGGGAGGGGCAGGGGGTGAGGCAAGGTGCTGGCAGGGAGGCAGGGGTGAGGCAAGGTGCTGGCAGGGGAGCAGGGGTGAGGCAAGGTGCTGGCAGGCAGGGGAGGCAGGTGAGGCAGGAGGCTGGCAGGGAGGCAGGGGTGGGCAAGGTGCTGGCAGGGAGGAGGCAGGGGTGAGGCAAGGTGCTGGCAGGGGAGGCAGGGTGAGGCAAGGGTGCTGGCAGGGGAGGCAGGGTGAGGCAAGGTGTGGCAGGAGGCAGGGGTGAGGCAAGGCAGCAGGGAGGCAGGGGTGAGGCAAGGTGCTGGCAGGAAGGCAGGGTGAGGCAAGGTGCAGGGCAGGGGAGGCAGGGGTGGAGGCAAGGTGGCAAGGCAGGGGGGCAGGGGTGAGGCAAGGTGTGGCAAGGCGCTGCTGGCAGGAGGCAGGGGTGAGGCAAGGTGCTGGCAGGGAGGCAGGCAAGGTGCTGCAGGAGGCAGGGGTGAGGCAAGGGCTGGCAGGGAGGCAGGGGTGAGGCAAGGGCTGTGTGTGGGAGGCAGGGGTGAGGCAAGGTGCTGGCAGGAGGCAGGGAGGGGTGAGGCAAGTGCTGGCAGGGGAGGCAGGGGTGAGGCAAGGTGCTGGGGAGGCAGGAGGCAAGGTGCAGGCAGGCAGGCAGGTGCAGGGCAGGGAGGCAGGGTGCAGGCAGGAGGCAGGCAAGGTGCTGGCAGGAGGCAGGGGTGAGGCAGGGGTGAGGCAAGGTGCTGGCAGGGAGGCAGGGGTGAGGCAAGGTGCTGGCAGGGAGGCGATACACACACACACCTCCAACATTTATTGTTATATACTCTCGCTTGATCAGCCTCTTATGGTGTATGCTTTATCTTGGTTAATATAAAGTATTAAACACATTAGAAAAAAATATTATGTTTAATAATTAATTTTATATCAAAATTACATGACAAACCGAATAATAAGGCAATTTTTTCTTCCCAGACCCCTCTACTGGGAGGAGAGTAGGTGGCTGCTAAGTTTACCCATTGCCAAATTTACGTTTTTTATTTAATCATTACAGTACTGACACATTATAAAAAGTATTGTACTGTATTATATATGAAGGGCACAGGTATTAATAAGCACAGATTATTACAGTAAACATATCTTTATTAGTAAATAAAAAAAACAAAGTAAAATTTTTTTACAATGGTAATGACAGGCATGGGGAGACTACAAGGAACCTTTTTGGGGGTGTGCGGTCAGTTTCCCTCCCACCCTCCTCACCTTCTTACTCCTTACTGAATTTTAAATGAAAGAAAACATTATATAATTTGTATAATGAACATCCTCATAAATTACCGAATCATGAATTATAAGAATAGAATATGAATTATACTGTACAAAACTAAATTTGGGTGCGTAGGCTGGGGGAGATGACAGGTGGTAGAGGGAGGACAAGTGGATAACTTGCCTCCTGGCCCGTGCTGTCACCAAAATTCCAGTGCTGTACTGTATTGAGGTTCATTTGTTCATTTTGGTTCTGTTGACGTCTTAACACAGCTTAAACGCTGTGTTATAGATTGATTGAGTCCTATGTACAGCAATTGTACAGTACTGCACAACAAACTGTACAAAAAACAGGAACAAGCAACAGATGAACCTTGTAGGACTGGTGACAGAATTATGCATTAAGCTTGCCCTAATGCTAGCCTGGGGTGACGGGAGAGGTGATCTACAAGATGCATCAGCCAATTACAGATGTCCCTTGAGGTTACATGACAGCATTAGCCAATCATTGCGCGAGACTACGACCTAAGTTACCTCGAGCGTCCCCTTGCCACCCACGCACAGAGGACCCGGGACTGGGGAGCACGCAAATTTTGTCATTTTTCTATACATGTTATAGTACGTACATTATTTAATATTTTATATTATCAATGATAAAACATACACCATAAGTGGCTGATCATACAAGAATATATACAGTAATAATAAATGTTGGAGGTGTGTGTATCGCTGTATTGGATACATCAATGAAAATGAATGGAAATTAGAAGTAATAGACTTGTAGTGGATCCCTCCCCTACAAACGCTGTTTGTCGCTGAGTAGCCGACCCCGCGAATTCCCCAGTGTATGCCTCTGGTCTAGGTCAACCAGCGCTGCCTTACATGACGGAGGTCAACTATTAAGCCACGCCTACCTCCGCTATATAAGACTTGACCTCGTGGTGACCTACCTCTCTTTCGACCTACACCAACCAACAAGCAACACCTCCTCCTCCTACGCCTGCCTGGCGGCCCTCGCTCCCACCGGCGAGCATGGCGACCCACAAGCTGGTCCTCCTCTGAGCACCCTCACCAACCAGCTCTCTCTACATCACGCTTGCAACCACGCTGCCACTTCCCAGCACCAAGCTGCACTGTACATCCAATACAATATGTATACAGAGAGCACATTGTGAGTTTCCTTTCTCCATCCCATCCTGAGTGTGAACCAAACATAACGTACCCCACAGACTTATAAATTGCAAAAAGTTGAATGGTCCATTATTATTTTTATTTGTATTCTTTTCATAAATACTGTACACCTATGTATATTTAAAAAAAAAACCTATATATATATATGTATATATATACAGTGAGTTCTGCTATAACGCGTGTTTTGATAACGCGAATTTGCTCTAACGCGATTTATGAATTCGGAACAATATTTGTATAACGCGATTGCTTGTTTGCTATAACGCGATTTTTGCTTACTATTTCTCCAATTTTGTGGTATTAACTGTGAATATGGTAAAGAAGAATATCTCCAAAAAGCATTCTGATGATAGAATTCCCGGTGATTATCGTAAAAGAAAGGCTATAACACTTGAAGAGAAGCTTGATGTTATCAACCTCAAAATCACCCTTCTCCCACATCAAGTTACATTCATATTTTTTCAAGGTAAAGTGTTAAATTTACTGTATGATTTCATTATTAGATATGAATGTAACATTTATTTAGACTGTGCTATCCTTTGTGTTAGGCTAACTACTAAATTTTTTCGATTTCGAGTAATCTGCACCTAACCCTATTTTCTCCATAAGCCCTGTTATTTCTATTACGCGATTTTCTATAACACGATATTTTACAAGAACACAATTATCGCGTTATAGCAGAACTACCTGTATAGATATATATATATGTATATATGTATATATATGTGTATATATATATATATATATGTATATACAGTATACTGTATATAGATATATATATGTATATATGTGTATATATATATATATATATATATATATATATATATATATATATATATATATATATATATATATATATATATATATATATATATATATATATATATATATATATATATATATAAAATGCCTTTTTGTAGTATAGACTTATATACAGTGGTCCCTCGGTTAACGAGCACAATCCGTTCCAGCAGGTTGCTCGTTAACCGAAACCATTGTTTCAATGGGTTTTTGGGTAATTGGTTCCAGCTCACCGAAAATTGCCTAAATTCAACAAAAAAGGTAGAAAAGTTCACTTACTTTGAGGTGTGTATGTAGAAGGCTCCTGGATGATGATGGGAATTAGAATGGGGGTGGAGGAGAAGGAAGAAGAGAAGGCATTGGGGTGGAAGAGAAGTCACCCCATGGCACCATTTCACCCATAAAATTTTAGCTCTCTTGGTGTAATTCAAGATTATTTTCTTTAAATCAACACTGCACTGCATTATATATTGTCAATATGTAAAATATATTTCAAAATGACCAATAATTTGCTTGGAAACACAGAAAAAAAGCATTTAGTTGAAGAGAGTCTCAAGCAAGATGTTACCTCCACTGAAAACAGAGAGAGACTAACGCCTGTCTGGTGTGTTAACAGGCTGAATGGCACGCCAGAAACTAGTTTCTTTACCTTCAATTATGTTCAATAATTGTTAAAATGACTAAAAAAGTTAATATTAAACTTTTAAAATTATTGAATAGTATAAACTTCTTGATATTTACTAAAATAGCAAGGAATTTAAGCCCTAAAACTGATTACTGTATTGGCGGACTAATACTACAGCTGGTGGACCGCCAAATGCAAGCGAAAACATGTTGAAGTCGGCTCGTAAAAAACTCGTTAATCGGGGGATTGCTCGTTAACCGAAGTTAAGAATCTTATGGAAGGTAAATCGTTAACCGAAATCTCGTTAATCGAGGCGCTCGTTAACCGAGGGACCACTGTACAGTATATACTGTGTACAGTTTGACCCTTTTCTCATTTGAGAGCCTGGCAACCCTGTCGGTGGTCTCATCTGACTCAACAGTACTTAAACTTTCGTCTCGACTTAGTTTTTAATTACTTCATCCTATCAAAAACAGATCTTCACTCAACTTTAGTTAGGCAATTCATCCTCTGAAGATACAGAACCCAACTCGACCAGCTTGTCATCCACAGCACTGTCTAGTGGTGTGGCTGTGGACGAAGGAAGCATCATTTCCTCGCTGCAGTGCTTCCAGCACCTTGATTTTCTGCTCTAGTGTAATTGCTTGCCTTGCTTTCTTGGCCTTTCGGTTAGTTAATGATGTAGTGGCTGGTCTCTTGGCAGTGCTGGATTTAGACCTGTGGAGGCCCATGGGCAGCCTCTTTGTGGAGGCCCCCCCCTCATTATAACTACCCAAGAGGGTGGGGTGGCGAGTGAAGCGAGCCTAAACATCTGGGAGTTCTTACAGCGCCCCCCGGGAAAATTTTGAAATTTGAACACTTCTTTGGAAAATTTTGAAGCTATATGAAGTTATATTGAGGAAATTAGAACATTGAGGAATTTTTTCTTAACTGTATATTTATTGATAGTGATCCAAATGAATAAACAAATAAATAAAATATTGTAATATGTGGAGGCCCCCAGATTGTGGAGGCCCCTGGACAGCTGCCCACTTTGCCCACTCCTGAATCCGGCCCTGCCTCTTGGACATAGTGGCGATGGTTGATGCACGTGGTAGGATATAGTGTGACACAATATGTCCGTTCACTAGAGCGTTCGTGTGAGAACTGAGGATGTGTGAGGGTGTGGGAGGGTGGCGGGCAGCCGTGTGGCGTGTCCAGAGACGCGTCTGGTGGGAAACATTAGGCGCAAAATTTAAAATATGATGCGCCAGATTGACTCGTGCAAAATGGGAAAGATTCGCTTTAAATTAAAACATTGTCGTTAATTGTGGGTGTCTCTTTAAATCAATAATCTTAAATTGAATCGCTTTAAATAAACGTTCTACTGTATTTCACAATGAAACACACGGTACGACATAACACAATTCTTGGTCCCGCTCTTGTAATGTATCGGGTCTACTGTGTTAAGGTACATTCATAAAACATTAACATAATCTTACCTATATATACAGTCTCATGAATGAAGCAAACTTTGATCATACCATTACTGTATATGTACCTATCCTTAAGTAATAGAAGTAGGTCCATGGATCTTGCATCCTCACACAGTATCTTACTCAAGCTATTCAAATACAGGGGCCCCCAAATTCGCGATTTTTTTTTTTTTTGCGGTCCTCTATTATTCATGGATGACACCCTGGATGTACCCAAGAATGTCTGTGGCTAGTTTTAAAGTTGCCGGCATTTTCACGGCTGGGACAGGGAGCCATTCACCCTAAAGACAGTAATTTCCTTTACCTGTATTGTATTATATATATGTGTGTGTGTGTGTGTGTGTGTGTGTGTGTGTGTGTGTGTGTGTGTGTATACACTCACAAACATATACAGGGTATACAATACAGGTAAACACATAAAGGGAATATACATTTCTTTGTACATAAGTAAAAATGTACCCCCCACCCCCCCTTCCCTGGTCAGCAAGTGTTATTTGCAGCCATTTTGAAAACCTAACCCCTGTGAATTTGGGGGGCCCCCTGTACCTGTATTCCATTCAACAGGTTAGAAATAAACATGATAAAAAGTACATGAATACAAAATTCTAAGGATTTTAGGAATCATTGTTTTAAATTTACAATCATTTGTCATTACATGCTTCAAATGAACCTAGCATACAGCACTGTACTGCAGAATGATTCCTGTACACTACAGTACAAATATTTCCAGTACAGTGCATAAAAATCATTCCTCTGACACAGTACAGCACAATAACTTAATTGGTTGTTAGTCTTCAGGTTTAACATGAAGCTAAATTGCATCCAACTGGTTGTTTAGAAAATTTTTGAATACCGTCTCTCCTCGACTTACGACGGCCATTGTCGTTATATTATAAAATATTTTACATTATTTTTGAGTCCAGACATTTGGTCGTAATGTCTAACGACGCCGTAAGACAACATCTGGCACGCTGCCGTGTGTGTACAGCATCCACGTCGTATCCCGCTCAGTTTGTATATT
The DNA here is from genome assembly GCF_018991925.1 of Homarus americanus. Lineage (NCBI taxonomy): Eukaryota > Metazoa > Arthropoda > Malacostraca > Decapoda > Nephropidae > Homarus > Homarus americanus. The sequence continues at coordinate 247,257 of NW_024751286.1, forward strand.
AAAGAGGTAAAAGTTTTACAATTATTACAGTATGGTTGGGATGTATAGCGAGATAGGGTCCAAGGATGTTCACAATACAGCTACTCCTCGACTTACGACCACCCGGACATACGACCGCCCCAGTCGTACCAAAATTTTTTCAAATTACACATTTTAAGAGTCCCGACGTTCGTGATTGCGCTGTATACTGACAAAATTTTCATTTGTAATTCTCTTTAAAATGGCTGGCAAGCTTAAAAGTGAGAGTTTTGTGGTGCTGAGAAGAAAAAGAGACACCCATTTTAGATTTTCTATGTATCATTTTCGCATTTTCGACTTACGACCCGGATTTGGGTCCCTAACCCAGTCGAGCTGTATACTAAATCGCTATATATAATTACATGTAATCAATGGGAAAAATAGGGTTAGGTTCTGGAGACCAATAAAAGTGACTAAACTTGACATAGAATGGTGCAGACTAAAGTTACCACAAAATAAATAGCATTGTTGGAATCCTTGTAAGACAGTGAATAATTTGAATATAGACATCACATATTTTGCACAAGAGATAAATTGTTAGTCCTTTGTAGTCAAGTGTACTAAATAATTACTAAAATATGTATGTGTATTGCAAACTATAGCATGTTTATATTCAAATTAATCACTATCTTATAAGAATTCTAGCAATGTTTATTATATCCTCTTATGTCAATTCATTGACAGTTTATAAGAGAAAAACGTAAACTCTCCCAATATGACAGAAAAATAAATACCACTAGGTAACATTGTCTGGCTCTGGCCCAGCTGTCATAATAAATCAACTCTTCTCTGACTTCAGGTAAGGGTGACTGTGGTTTTTAGGCTTAAAGTTTTTATCTTTTAAAATGTGACAGACTAAAGTTAGCAGAATATAAATTACATTGCTGGAATCCTTGCAAGACAGCGAATAATTTGAATATACACATCATATATTTTGTACAAGAGATAAATTTTTTAGTCTTTTAGAGTACATTAAGTACTGTAAATTTTTTCAACTCATATTTTTTGGGTGATTTAGGGGATTTTCATGAGTGTTTTTGACTTTATACGTTTTTGGCTTTATGTGACGCTAAATATTGGAAAATTTTGATAATTTTGGTAGCCGCCATATAAAAAAACTTGTTACATATAGCTCTATATATCCCGACTCTACTGTACTACGTATTATTTTCATCGGTTCGACTAACGACCTGGTCGTCAAAACGGAACCCCGTCGTAATTGGAGGAGAGACTACTATTACTAGTGCACCTTAAATCCTGTACAGTACAGTACATGACACCAAAATTACGGCAAGGGAAATAAAATGAGTAATTAGCTCAATAACGTTGGCGCTTTACTTCAAAACCTGGAGACCCAACCCCTGCATTTCTCTTCATGCCCTGCTGGTCGCCCATACCACCCGGCTGAAAAGAATTATTCGGCAGGGATCGTAGGCGATCTTCTTCCGAGCTAAACTGCTGCCATAATTCCTTCATTCTCTGGTTGGAATCGTTTTGCATTTTCTGCTGGAATCTCATGTCCCTCATACCTGTACAGTGGCTTCCATAGCGATCACCTGGCATTCCCTGTCTGTGGTCCTACAAGCAAGCAAAACCATCATATCAACATCTAAAAGGGTTAGGTTAAGGTATACAAAATACTCAAGTCTTTTTTAGTGAAAAATCGGGAGTCAAACAACTGTATATATAAGAATCTAAGGGTATGACCCAGGATAAATGAGCTGACTGGTAAAGTTAGCCTACCACGAGCATGTGCTGGGTAGCTATCATTCACTGCACATAACCCATGGAAATTCATGAATTTTAACCCTTTAAAATTATTGTGTGTACAGTAGGATCTCATATTTTGTGCGATTTCATTTCGCATTTTTGAATTTCGCGAGCATTACCTAATGTAACCAAGCCTTATATTTGCTGTAAAATATAGTGAGCTTCGCAAGATCCAGCCAGCTGAACGTGAGATCCAGCAAGCTGAATGTTGGCCACCGTCTTGAATGACGTCACAGCCCTCATACCAGTTAGTCATTTCTGCTATAACGAGTGTTTTGTCAACGCGAATTGGTTGTATTGCGATTGATGAACAGAGGAACGTTGTTTGTAAAACGCGAACCTTTGCATATGAAAGTTGGCTATAGCGCGATTCCATCCTAAATGTTTTGAATCCATCTCCAACGTTTTAAGCGTGGTGCGGGGTTATGCAGTGCTTACAGTTCACGTTTGACATCACATGTTCAATTGATTCGTGTCTTTTGTTTGTGAAGTGTTTTTTGAGAAACACTGTAAATTTTGTTCTTTTTTTGCAAATTTAGCTGTTACCCATAAATACTGTATGAAAAGAATAAGTAAAAAGAATGTTGCGCAGTGAGGACTAATAACGGCTTACACCAGGGCTCTCTGTTTACATCACGTGATCAGTTGAATCGGGCGGTTTCTGTCGATTGCTCTGTGATTTTCGCTGTTTTCTCCAATTCTGTTATGTCAAGATAATGGCCTCAACCTCTACTGGGGGTCCTACTGGTGCTGGTGGGACAGACCCACCTAAGCGGCCAAATAAGGAAAAGGAGAAATGGGACTATCATAAGGGAGTTAAGTTTGCCAAGTACTTGATGCAGGATAAGCAGCGTGTGATTAGGTTACTTGAGGAAGGCCTAAAAACTAGTTCCCGGAAAGCACAATCAAGTCAATAAAGGCAGGAAGTGTATCATTTGTAGGTTATAAATGGGAAAATCAGAGGTTGATGTAAAGTGGCCAGTCTGTATTGTTATTTTTCCCATTAGTTTATGTATTTGAATTTGGTGCAATTTTTCCAGTCTATATTACTCGCGACATACAAGATCTTACTGTACAGTATATTATATAGTTTGACCACCTACTATTTGCATAAAAACTTGAACTATATATATATATATATATATATATATATATATATATATATATATATATATATATATATATATATATATATATATATATATATATATATATATATATATATATATATATATATATATATATATATATATATATATATATATATATATAAACCAAAACTGAACATATGTAACTATATACCATTCCATTACTGGTGCTTCCTTGGGGACCTGGACCACACATAGGTCTGCCCATCTGAGACGGCTCTCCAGGCCCCATCATTCCTGAAAAGTTTAAACAGTTAAGACAGATGAATCATCTTTTATTTCATTTAACCTTAAAATCTTTACAAGAAACAAATTGGTCAGGATTAAAACAACAGTTTCTTTTTCATACCCAGATAAAGCAATTGGTACAGTATCTGTGCATATATGAGTGCACAATGTTTTCTGAAACCACATTTATAAGAGCCCGGAGAGATTGACTTAAGACAATACCGTACCTGCTAAAGCCAGAAGGCTTGAAGGCCAGGAGACTCTAATTAAAGTGGTTGAGGTTAATCTCATTATCAGCCTAACTGATCCATGATAAGAAGAGGTTACCCAAGGAGGCAGGGAGCTTGCGAGTTGTAAATGCATACAATTTATGCACTATCACCTGTTCTTCACCTGTCAAGCTATGCTACATAGCAGGATCATCCTTCACAACTCACAGACCTCAGAAGGAGAGTAAGGATAGGTTATTCTTTCCTGGTTCTGTTATAAGATGGGGTTTCAGAATCAACCCATTTAAAAATGATTCCTGTCAAGAGCGATGTTGACACTCCAGAGCTTCCTCACTCTAGTTTTACCTGATTTATCACCAACAACACATGTAAATTTTGCCTACTGAGTGGTTCCTGCTGCCAGCTATACAGTAAGACTGTTAGAATAATAATGACTCAGTTTCTTACCTCGTATTAGTATCCATTAGGCTTGACCAGTACAGTACAGGAAAGCCTCGAATAATGACGATTCTACTAATGATGTTTCGTACTTAAAACCCTGGTTAATTTAGGACCTGATTCAATTTACACAGGTATTTTATTCGTATTTACGACGAAAACAGAACAAAATAAAGTAAATTTTCATATAAATAAAAACTAAATCCCGATATGCATCACACAAATAATAATAATAATAAATAAAACCACGCCTTGCACGCCTTGCACGCGGATAGTGCCGGGCTGGTGAGTGGTGATGCCAACATTACTTACATAACAGAAGCTGCTTAACGGGCATTTTGCTTTCACGCATCTGAACAGGAGGAAGAGAAAAACTTTCTCGGGTTTCTTAGGGCATTTTCGTGTCTTTATTCAACATGAGCAAGAGAGCAAGTGATGGTAGTGCTGGTTCAAAAGCTAAAAGAAAATGAATAAGCTTAGTTGAGAAACTAAATGAGTTAAAACGATATGAAAAGGGTGAAAAGTCTGTGGATATTTCATGCGCTTTGGGGATGGCAGAATCAACAGTGAAAACTATCCGTAAGAATGAAGAAAAAATTAAAGAAAGCGCTCTGTCTACAACTTCATTAAGTGCCAATAAAGTTTGACAAAGCAGGAGTGGGGTTATGCAGGAAATGGAGAGACATATAAGTATATGGACTGAAGAAAAAAAATCAGAAATCTCCATTAAGCAAGGTTATTATTCAAACGAAAGCCTTAGCATTGTTTAATGATCTTAAAAATTGAAATATAAGTTAAAGTGCATCAACCGTAAAGTTCAGTGCGAGTCGAGGCTAGTTTGCTAGGTTCAAACAACGCCACGGGTTACATAATTTAAAAGTCACTGGTGAGGCAGCAAGTGGTGATTCATCTGCTGCTTATCCAGAAGAACTACGCAAAATAATCGAGGAAGGCAGTGACTTGCCCAGTCAAGTTTTTAACGTTGATGAAACGGGACTATATTGGCTTCCCGGACATCTATTTCCACGGAAGAAAAGGCTGCTCCAGGATTCAAAGCAGCCAAAGATTGTATCACACTCTTCTTAGGTGGTAAAGCAGGTGACTTTAAACTCAAACCTCTCGTTATATATCGCTCTGAGAACCCTAGAGCATTCAAAGGTGTGTGTGTGTAAACAAAATTTACCAGTAATTTGGCTGTCAAACAGTAAAGCATGGATGACAATGGCTTTTTGTTGAGTTTCAAAAAATATTTTTGCTCAGTGTTAAAGGAAAATTGTGCCAGGAAAAACATAGCACACCAGGCACTGGTCCAATTAGATAATGCTTCAGGCCACCCAGCTCACCTAAATGAATTGTCTGAACATGTACAAGTTGTTTTTCTTCTACCGAATACCACGTCCATGCTTCAACCTCTGGACCAAGGCGTTATATCACCATTTAAGGTCTATTATTTATGCCGTGCCATGTGTCAACTGATTGAAGAAACAGTTGGTGCTGGAAAACCACCCATAAAAGAATTTTGGCGTGGATATCATATACTAAACGCTGCTAAAAACGTTGGAAAGTGATGGCAGGAAGTAACAGAAGGGAACATGAATGGTGTGTGGAGGAAATTATGGCGGAATCCCGGAAGCGCTCTGCACCAATTGTTCCGGGTAATGGGGATATCACTTATAGCTCAGAGCAGAAACCCTCCAGAGCAAATAAATAATTAGCCAAAGGCACCAAAATTCTTAAAATGAGCAAAGTGTGTGACACATGTTGTTCTAACAGGGTCATCGCTGATTGTTAAGGTTGATCCAGCTTCCAACTCTGTGGCAAAGAATGACAAATAATGAACAGGCAGCTTAAGAAACTCACAACTCATTAGTTACCATTCTTCACAGCCTCTCAAGGAACAGGGCTGTTGTAGAGGAGTTGAGCTAATCATCAGAGTAATTCCACCCACTTTAATTTAGGGCTTCCAGTCATTAATAGACAACTTACTGTGTCATGCTGGACAATATTTCAGCCAAAATCACCAAGAAACATCTACTCTTTCCTACCAACCATATGTTGAATTACAGAAACTGAAGAACAATTACTCACCCATCTTAAATTTTTGTGCCTCATATTCTTGTTTTATCATAGCTAATTTTCTCTCCATTTGTCCCACTTCTGTTTGTAGTTCAGATTCCAACATCATTTTCCTGTTTTTGTACATTTCATAAAGGGAATTCCATCGTGCTTCATACTCCTGCTCAAGTGAGTTTCTGTCAGTAAACCTGTAAAACAAAGACATGAATATTGTATACATAGTGTGTTTCTTTACACTTATCATGTCCTAATAATTACCAACATATATCAGTAATAATTTAAGGGTGAAAAATTCCACTTTCTTGGTTATGACACATCTGGATTTTTTAAAAATATATTTATTTAACCAAATTTTAGATAAGATCTTTGGGTAAAAAAAATGGTGTTTCTAACTTAATTGGAACTGATTTTATGGACTCCGTTATCAACAATTCTTTATTTTTATTTATTTTTGATAAAAGCATCGTGTCCTCATCATTATACCATGTTAAAATATTATTTTTTGGGAGGGGGATCTTTTAATGGAATTGTTTTGTAGAGAATTTATTCGGGATCATTATGGTACAGTACCAAATTTATCCTCTTGCACTATTAGAGCAGATGTGAATAAAAGTTTATACACTTTTTTGCTCGCCATATTTATAATTGGTAGCAGCCTCGCACTTGGTTCATAGCCTGCTTGGGTTATGTGGTGTATGACATGGCAGGTCTTACCTTCAGGCAGCTGATTCATCAGCCATACAGGAACTGTGGGTGGACCATGAGAGAACCAATCTCTAGTTTTACCAGGTTTCTGGAGTACTGTACTGTATAGCCCACTTGTTCGTGGAAAGACACCTATAAGCTTGGTACTGGTATATGAATTGGCTCATCCACTGCATCACATATAAATTTATTCCTTAACCAACTTCTCTTTTTAAAGACAACACATAATTCCTGAACAAAGTCTCCATCACCAACTCTTGCATTCAAATTCCCAAACAGCATCTGTTGCAATGAAATGCTGTACAGTTATTGTTTATTTTTATACAGTACTGTATAATAAGCTCTGTTACAACTCTACATACCTGGGGCCATCCTGCCAAATTTGCTTGAATGTTGGTTTCACACCACTGAAAAAAGAAACACCCATTAAAATAACCTTATTCATAACTTATACTGTACTAGAACATCATGTCGGGGTCACCCTGAAGGAATTTTTCTTTTAAACTGGTACAGTATTTCCATATTAACAGTTTGCAGACCATAAAACTCACTTAGCGAGCCCTGCTGAAGGGTGTCAATATCCAGCAACATAAATTACAACCGAATTTCCACTAAATTATGAACAGTACAGTTTACTACACCTGTTGCAATATTACAGTAAAACCTAACATTAATATGAAAAATTAAAAGGCTGCTCGAATATTTGCAGAAATGTTAAAGCATCAGATGATATTGGTGTGACGATAATGAACAATTTCACTGTATAGTCATGATGGACTGTATTACTTCAGCTGACTGACTCGAGAGCAACATAGTGAATACAGAGACCCCTGATTTAACATTGTCCCCAATTGATGCAACATGACACCTTAAATTACTCCTTTTTTCTTCAATTTAGTAGTTAAGTTTGATTTTGCATGGTACAGAATAGACCCAGAGCTCAATCAGAGCAGTTGTTTAGATTAAAGGTGAGTTATACCTGTAATTTATTAATAAACTATGAAAATGTGATTTGAGGTAAAATAATTCGTGTTTGAAGTGAAATCAAGTGATCTTAGTAATCCTTTGTGTATGTTTTGGGGCTGTAGTCTGCTACCCTATACTGTACTGTACTGTACTGTACATTGTAAGTTTGTATGAAGTGTCAGTCCCCATCTTGTGTTGAATCAGGGGTTTACTGTACTCGAGAGTGAACACAAACAAAGTGATTAGTGGTGTAGGTGAAGTTACTGTGATAGAAAGTGGATGATGGAGATGACCACGACTGAGAATCAAGGGCCACAAGTTAGTCACAATATAGTGCTCTCATTTGTCTCTATTTTATCTTCTCCCACAGTTAAATTTCAAAGCTGGAAAAGCTCAACATTAGGCCCTGTATATATCTCTGGATTATTACCCGTTACCTGGGTGACATGATCAGTGCTGGAGTGGGGTGTTGAAACCCAGTTCAGTTGCAAGAGTCAAAAGTGACTTGAAGAAATTTGGGGAGCCGTTGCCTTTATTGATGCTGAGAGGAATTTCTCCTTGTGTGAAAGGAAAGATGTAACTGGCCTGAGCATTGTGATGTTGTGAAATATGGACAGTTAAAGAGGATGACATATGCAGGCTAGAGTGAGTTGAAATGATAATGTTGAGATGGATGTGTAAGTTGACACTGATTCTAATTTGAGTGATAGGAAACCCTGTTCAGAACTAAGAGGGTATCGAGTGTTGGTGAGGTCTTGTGTAGAGGTGGACCGAGATGGCTCACACATATCATCATGTTAGCTGTGTGGCTGGGTTGCGTGTGCCCAGTCACAAGTGGTAACATGTACCCTGCTTACAAATACCTATGGCACTTGATACAGTTCATAACTCTTGGTATTTATAATAAATACAAGCACACATTGTTTTCATGCTTGTATGTTTTAAAATACCAAAATTCAGTTGCTGCATCATGCCATAAATATTTATGTACAGTATAAGCAAAGTAAATTTCTCCAATCACAGTCTGTGCAACTGACCTCTCACTTTTGCAAAGTTGCCACATTTTTTATTATTTTACTTCTACGTAAAACCCTCAAAAGTCTGGACAATTTAGGGGGAAAGTGGGTCCGGATTTTTACCGAGTGCCAGTTTCGGGTGGCCACTGTGCAACTAAGCAACCACTCATTAACCCCCGATGATCCTTAAATTAGTACTTTACTTTTATAATCTTTGCCACTCATCGGATCGTTAGCCGCTTGGGCGGTTGATTAAGTCTCTGTTATGTACTGTTGGCAAGTATTGGCTCCTGAATGTGTCTGAACCTGTGCCAGTGTGTGTGCGAGTCATATGGATGATGCAATACATACTCATCTTCTGCTCTTTCCAGGAGGACCATCCTCACCATTGTTTGAATTATTTTACCTAAAACCTTACCATTTATCTCTGAATGAATGTGTGTTGAACTTATAGCTAACCAATCACAGTACAGCATTATGGACAAGTCCATTCTAAGAGTGGGGGAATAAACTGCTCACTCACGGTCCGAAGGAGGAAAGAGGCCAAGGGATTGCTTGCTGGCGGCAATTTCAAATGACTGTGCGAGGCGGAGTTTCAAGCGACAAATATTTAAGGGTTTGGACAACTGTTTCTTACCTGGAAAGGGTTCGACTATCCGAAATCTGGACTTTCAAGAGTTTTCTGTATCTACCAAATAACTCGATAAAATAGTGCGATTAAAAATTAAAAACTTAATAGACGATAAAATCGATACATGAGACCAATGTTAATTTGCCAAGCCAACCAATATAAAGCAATCTATTACATTAAAGTGTGTGTGTGGTTGTGAAATGAACAGATGACTTGCCCTCCATGTGGGTGACAGCAAGGTGGTCAAACTCACAAACTCGAGGTCAAATCTTGGAATTATTGTACATACAGTATTTTTAATTCTGATAATGTACTGATTTTTTTAGTTTAGATAAATAGATTAGATGAGTGAAATTTTCATACATTTTTTCACATTAGTTCAACATGTTTTCTTTAATACTACATGTTAATGTACATACTAGAGGGAATATTATTAAAGAACATAACAGATTTATCGAGTCAAATCATACAATATGCAATAACACTACGTAACTCATAACCTATAAAATCATCATACAAAACATAAAAGCAAGTAGACTAGATCTGCATACAACGCAGCGTCGCTTCGCCGCTGTGAGCGCAGGAATTGGCGGGTGGGGGTGGAAATCCCTCACTCACCGATTCCTGCGCTCACAGCGGCGCCGACCATCACTGAGCCGTGATAAAATATTGGCTCACAATTCAGGGTACCGTGTTATTCCAAATCAATGAATATCGAGGATGATTGAATGGGCACTTTTATTCATTTTTTTTTTAACGGGGAATAGCCCACCCTGGCAAAGATCATCGACCCACAATGGGGCCTGGGGGACAAAAATAAGAGTAAAAAGAAACAAAAAATAGAAAAGAAAAAGGTTATATTAACCTACACCACGAAGATGCCGGAAAACCAGCTTTTTAAAATGAGACATTGTATGAGTATGGAAACACAGAAGAAGGCAGAGCATTCCACAGTTTGGCTGTGTGAGGAAAGAAGGAGGTACTATAACGGGTTATTCTAGTGTGACCGACATCCACAGAGAAATAGTGGATACCACGGGTAAAACATGTGTTACGAGCCCAGGGCCTTGCCGGCTGTACACAGGATGCCAAATCCACCGAATATTGCCCGTTAAAGTACCTGTAAAAGAGAAGAGTGAAGCAACATTGCAACGAAGAGAAAGGGAAGAAAGATTATTAACTAAATGAGGAGTTAATAACACGAAATGCCTTTGATTCCACCCTATCTAACAGTTGAAGAGCCACCCCAGATATGAGAGCAGTACTCCAAGTTAGGATGAATGAATCCTTTATATACTTGAAGCAACTGCTCAGGAGTGAAGGAGCTACGGCATCAGTACAACATTCCCAGCTTTCAGACGGCAGCTTTAGCAATGTTGAGGATGTGTGGCTTCCATGACATATTAGAGGAAATGGTGAGGCCTAGCATATCTATTTTAGAATTTGGCATCCAACACAGTGCACAATAAAATACCCAGCTATGTTAGCTGAAGGCTTCCAACACAGTGCACAATAAGATACCAAGCTATGTGTTTTAAATATGAACTTTATCAGACAAAATTCTGCTAGTTTGTTCCGGCAGTAAAGTTGTAAATGGCAGAAATCTATGAAACAACAATAATCACATTCCTAAAGCAACATCACAAACAACGCCTGGTAACAAGGTACTTCAGCTAAAAATATGAAGCAAAGTATTAGAAGCATTGTCAAGAATCTTTGGGAAATGATGAACCACTGGGAGTCAATACTGTACAGTATTATGTTATAGTGCAAAATACAGTACACACAGAAGTACATGATCTACAGTGAACTGGAAGAAGCATTACTGACATACTGTACAGTACTGTCAAGCAAGAACAGCAAGTAAAAGTCCATTAAGCATCAATTAAAAAACACACACACTCACACAAACAAGCTAGTGTGACAATGAGGGGTGCCTCTCCACTTAATGATGGTGTTGTAGCTTGAGAAAAGATCACTAAAACAAGACTTGACAACTAATACACAAACTTAATTTTACCTACAACTCTTTTTAATAACTGGTATTTGACCATCCCTTAAGATTCTTTGTCTCCCATTTCTCTATTTTTAATTATATCTTTCAGTTTTCCATTTACTGTGATCTTTCATGAATGGTTTCGTATCTCATTGTTACAGCACATGACACTGCCTGCAACTGCTTCTCTTATGTGACAACCAAAACTGTAGGTAATGTCATTCATTTAAAGCTCAAAGTATTGCAGGCAAGATTTTTACACCGAGGATGTCGTGGAGACCTTAGTCGTACATGTAGCCGAGCCACCCGCTGTGGGCGAAGGTAAAGATAAGCAGACGAGGCGAGATAAATTATAAAGAAACACAAAGGGATAATAAAATGGTAGACAAGATATCAATGTGAACCTGTTTATTGAGGCTGAATACCAGGCACACTGAGGACAATTAAGTTCTTCAATGCACACATAAATCCAGAGTAAAAAATGTGAACAACAATAACTTTACAGTAGTGGGAATTAAGGACTAGAAGACTTTGTAATCAACCGCTCTTCTTCTTCTTCCGCCTTTGTAACGCTAATATTCAAGAGTAACAAAATAGTCTCACTTTTATTTTTATATATACTGTAGATGTGTCATGATCAGCTATGAGTCCCCTGGAGGTTTAACACACACACAAAAAGGCTCATTTTCACCAATACTGTATAAAGAAAAATGAAGGTCCTTCTCCGTTAAACACGAAAAAATTTTCCTCTAAATCTTATAATTTCATTGTTTATGTAAATTAGCCGATGCCTTTCTTTTTGGTTCATACAGATATTATATTTTATGAATACTAAATATAATAAAAAATGAGCTTTCTTTACTCTGTCTCCAAGAGTCACATTTGCTGGTCAGCCCACAAATCCACATCTCCTTCACAACAACAAAAGGGCGACTGTGCAGGTACTGGTTGAAAGATCATTAATAGTGACCTTTTAAGGAACCCATGAGGTAAGTGGTTCCCCAGGCACAGGAGGAAGGGTAGAGTGGCTCAGGGAAAGTCTTTCAGTTAGAAGGGAAATCATATATAAAAAAATATTTATACTATAATATAAAACACCCCGAATTTATATTTTTTATATACTGTACTGTATATATTAAGAAAATGAAAAAGAAGTATAGTTCACAAAGAAAAATGGCTCATTTAATGCATTGTATGAAGAGAATATGTTTCTTTGTACTGGTAGCTACCTCACTTTGACACCCATGCCAATACTTGTCATTCAATCCTCAAAAAAAAAATCTAATTGAGACTCAAGAGAAATAGTGCATTAGGTTAGGTGAGTACAGTACAGTATTCCCTTCCACTCCACCCCTCCACCCGACAAATACTGTCGTCTCCATCCTTCTCCTCCTCATTAACACGAAACATCTTAACTAAGGGGATGAGCAAGTTGGCCAGGATTTACACCTTCTTATACACCCTCCCATGTTATGTTATCACCGTCATAAGACTTCACCTTCAACTGCTTACCACCAAAACACACAAACCAGAAGAGTGAAGTAAACACCTACTTCTAATTCTGGCATTTTAGTAGTCCTATCTCCTACTACTGTGCTTAGACTGTGCCAACCAATACCGGAACAGTCCGTCGTCATCGTCAAGTATTGTCCTCTACTTCTTTATACAAATTTCTATTTGATTCATTTTTTTTATTATTTTAAAAACTCCCACGACAATTTCATGAATGTGTTCACAATTCTCTTCTCTTTGCAACACCTTTGTGCTGATGACCACTTCACTCATCAGTAACCAATTTCCTCCTGGCTCTAGCACCTACACAACTGATGCTGGAAGGCAAATGAATAACACTACTACACTACTACTAAGCTCTTCAAAGAAAGTCTTGAAAAATGACTTTATGTGACTCACAAGTGTGACAGATTTAGAATTAGCTTCTAATAAAATGTCTGAATCAGCACTGTAATAAATCTTGATCAAGTTACCTGGCATGACTGATATGTTACCTTGAGGACTAGAATGCCAATAATGACATTAACAACATGGTATGAAGATTTACCATGGAAAATTCTCGTGTTTTACCATTTCTAAATTATGATTAGGTCATCAGCACAAAATGAAAGTAACTGTAAATTCATATACAGCAAAAATTACACCTACACCCCTAACACCAAGTCTGTCACATCAACTAAGAACTGTCATCTTGTTTAACCAGAAGCTCATTATTAAAGTAACTTTTAAAACCAGATAAATTACTTTAAGTATGAAACTTCCCGACAAAGAAATTCAAGATGATCCTAAAAATTGTCTTGCTGTAAACTGTTAATTACTTGAACAAACACTTGAAATTTGATCCTGATCTCAAATTGTATATAATCTGATTGTCTTTAATCACTATCAAAGAACAACTATGAACAAACAATGTAGGTGGATGAGACTATATGGAATAACAAAGAAGCCCTTGCAGCATTACTTTCTTAAAAACGTTTCAATATGCAAGGATCTACTGGCTACACTTGCCTTGCAAGCTGAAAATGACCATTTTAGGAGCTGTTGAGAGCTCCACCTCCTATGACCCTCTCCTCCACATCACTCAGCTCCTTTGACAACTGTTTTTACTCCATTAGGAAAGCTACAAATCAACTTAAGACAAAGATGCAACTTTTAAGATCAAGTAATTCAGATATCAGGTACTAGGAACAGAGGTATTCCTATCCACCTTATACTTCACCAATGACAGCAAGTCTAGAAAGTTTGGGAGCACTAGGATCAAAATATCACTTGCTATGCATGCATTTTCCAAGCATGTAATATTTGCCATCTGGCTCCACCTCAAACCCTTTCTTCTACTACACTGGCTTTTGTCTAATAATATTACATAAATGAATTTGTCCACTTAATATCTTTCACACACTTTGACTTGCTTCCTGCCGAGTACATGATGTGAGCTAGTTCTTGCCTGGAGAGCCCTATGAGAGTGACTAGCCAGGCTAGGACTGAACAGCCCCAGCACCACAGTTTACACCATGGTGTATGTCAGGGGGTCATGGTAGTGGGTAGCAGCAGCAGCAGCAACAGCTTCGGAGGGAGAGACCAGGAGTGGGTCGGGCCGGTCTAAGCCACCGTCCCACATTGGCGAGAAATATGCCCAAAGCCACCGCACATGTAACATTTTGGGCAGTTGCGAGCCATATGGCCCTTCAGGTTGCATCTGAAAATGCATATAAAGGCATAATAAACTAGCATGACACCTCATAAAGTCTTCTATCGTGGCTATGTCGCATGTTCCATTTATGGTACTCAAGCAGGGTGGCGAATGCAAAATCCTGTCTAAACATTACAGGTCACTGTATATCTCCAAGAGTTTGAAATGTAAAAGGCCCAGCAGCAGCATTTAAAACTTCGACTTAAGAATTTTGTAAGTTGCTTAAGTGATCACATGTGTCAAGCACTGATGTCAGGTTACACATAACAAATAAAATAGTGGCAACAGTAACAGCACTGACAATGTTTGTCAGCTATTACAATGAAATTTACCCCTTCATTTACAGTAAGGTATGAAAAAGTTTCCTCATACTGTACATAAATGCACCTGCTACTGTGGGGGACCCAAGCATAATGCTGAACATTTGTTACAACATAGTACTGTTTAAGCTGGTTTAAGTGTGACAGAGTAATTTTGGTACTATGCTGTACTGTGAAAAATGCTATCAAATACAAAACCAATGAAAAATGTCATTATAAAAAAGTATGAACAAGGTTTAGGGACAGGAGTAACATTCTTTTCAGTCTTTTCTTAACAGTTGAAGACACGCTTATGAAAGATGTGTAGAGGTAAACCATCAAAGGGAGAACAGCCATCACGAAAGAAAATTTTAATATTTAGATAAATGTTTCTAAAATTACGTAGATTCACAGTTGATGAGAATCTAATGTACAACCCCATAAAAACTGTATGCAATTAGCCACTTTAATTATAATTAATACAATAAAGCCTTGCTACTTTATAACTCTTAGGACAACTGCAGAGTGAATTTGAGGTACAATATGGCAAACAGTAGTCCCCCAATTATGTTATACCTACTGTACTGTATAATGATGTGTTAGGCAGGGGACTACATCTTAACTTACTCTAACTTTCTAAACAGTTTCCAGTTTGGCCTATTTTTACCTAGAGTTTTCCCTCATACAGTACAATACAATACATTACATGCACTGTTTATGAAGAAATATATATAATATATAAACATCATCAAATATCCTAAATTGCTTGCTAATGAAGTGAATTTTTTTTGACATTTCTATAATATAATTACAGTACTGTACAAAAACAAGTGTGTCAGATATGTATTATGAACTGATGTTTACTTTAATACTGTACAGTGCAGTATGTATTTAACTTGAAGATAAGTCTTGGTTAATTTTATTTAATGTCAAGACTGTTGTATACTATATTTTAACATACACATACAATACATTGTATGGCATTCTTACATAAGGAAAGAGAAACTGGCAGGAGTTTATACAATAAAACAACAAATAGCTTAATTCAGTATACTGTACTGTACTGTATAAATATAAGAAAAAGTGAGATCTTTACAACAGCCTCCCAGGATGTGCTATCATCAGACAACAGAATGTACTGTATATAGTATTTTAATGATTCACAGAAGATGGAGTTTCACTGATATTGTACACTGTGTTAATTGCTTCCAATACTTTACTGTATTAGGGAAGACAGGTAAAGTAACTTAACCTTTGCTTTTTAAGTTTTAAGGTGGAAATAGAATTTATGATTCAGAGAACAACCAATCCTATGGTTGATGGAGAGATGTACTGGCAGACAGGGCAAATATATCCTTGTGTCATTATATAAATTCATACTAAATTCCAGAGAAATCTTTAGACCGGTAGAGTACAGTACAGTATATATTCAGCGAACATTGTGTACAATATCTAATGAAAGACATTTGACGTTGAACTTGGTTATGAGTTTTGTATGCTACACATCCTTTGGGTCGGGATTGTAAAAACAACATATTTCACATCAATAACTTAGCTGATAAGAGAGGATACAAATTAAGTTACAAACAGCATGTGACTTGTGGTTGTGAGTAGCAAGCATGAAACATTCTAAGGTTATGACATTAAGGAAAAAGAATGCCCTTGTTTGTATCCTAAGCTAAATACAGTAGTGGATACAGAATAACAGATGGATTACTATTCCTGCACCAATAAATAGTGACTCTAATGGAGTGAAAATAAACACCATAAGATAAAAATAAAATCCTATTCTTTTTGGGGCGAGGAGGAAGGTGTGAACAATAATCTATATTAATATAATGCTGCAAAAATACTATTTAAATCTGACAATTATTTAACACTTCCCTCACCGTGCTCGCTCTCTAGTACTCCCCTACCTGCTATCTGTTTCTGTCATAACTAATATTTTTCCTATCCTTTCATAATCTTCATTCATTCATTCATTCTCTCTAACTACTACATAATTATACTCTGCCTCTCCTCCTCTACTACATAATTATACTCTGCCTCTCCTCCTCTACTACATAATTATACTCTGCCTCTCCTCCTCTACTACATAATTATACTCTGCCTCTCCTCCTCTACCTACTACATAATTATACTCTGCCTCTCCTCCTCTACCTACTACAAAATTATACTCTGCCCATCTCAGTTCACCTCTACCAGCCTTTATTTAATTCCTCTTCACTCTCCCTTTGTAAATTAGCCAATATCTTCCTCACTGCTGCCTCCTCAATCTCATCACCAGTAACTCCCGCTACGCTCCTCCATACCACAACATGTCTGTTCGTTTCTTACTTCCACATTTTATCCTCCATTTTCCAATATTACTCCACCATTACATATGTAACTGGTCTTAACCCCCCCCCCCCTCTTCTGCCACCTGTGTGTTCAATTCCTGATTTTCATCAACAAAGTACAGTAACACTGTATTTCTGTTTTCTCAAAACTCATCGGTAATCCACATCTTCTAAACAGACCTCAACACCCCTCCAACTTTTCCTGGTGTTGCACCTCCCTTCTGTAATCTACATTGGGTTATCTAGAGATAATTAAAACTAGAGTAGTTCTTTCCTTCCTTATTTCCTACTCCTCAGCTCCATAACTACAATAAGCACAAGACTCAAGACAGTGCCAGAACTCAAGATATATTCAATACTCCCTTCAACTACATGTCTGGCCGCCGTCCCTGTATGCTACCAGACGTCCTCGGGTACGGTGTTAAGTTTCCTCCAAGTCAACTAACCCTGAGTATGTTTTGCTAACCTCTTTCACATGGCTACTGGTACCTCTGCAATAGCATTACATCTAACTCTTCCTTACAACTTCCAAGGTCCCTAGTACTCAATTCCAATCTCTCTCCCCCTTACACTCTCTCCTCCAACATCTTCAACACAAGAATTATCAGTGTGATCTCCAGATAGCTCTCTGGATTTTGCACAATGTCACAGCTTTTCCATATTGGCAACTATCACTCCTCCTCTGGCACTCTAACAGCCATTATCATCTCCACCCACTCTTAGGCCATTACCTCTCTACTGTACAGTACATCATTTCAGTGCTACCTCCTTACCCTTAAATTAATTATTGTTACACAAGTCTCCTCCCCTATTAACATTATCACCACTACTTCTAAACTCTCACTCTTCCCATACTTCCAATATCTTTCCCTCATCCGTCCTAGTTTCAAGCCGTGCAGTTGATCATCTTCCTTCTCTATGCCTCATCAAAGTTTCTATACAATAATTCTTCCACTTCATCTCTTGCCTGTCTTAGTGATTTCTTCATGTCTCATTCTTGTATCCATTATCCATCATCTGTTGACAAACTGTCCATCTTCATCCATGCGTCGTTCTTCTCCTTCACCATAAATGGCCACCAAAAGTTTCTAGTTTCTCCCCACCATTTTTCAAACTTGACATTCTTGGAAATCCATCAACTGATTTCCTCTTGAATCCTCACCATTCCATTCTTCTCTCAATTCTCCTAACAACCTTCTACCTTCTCTTCTACATGAACTCACTGAGCATCACCAACTTAATTTTTCACCACAAAATTTTCTTTCCTCCACCATGTCATGACCTTGACAGTTCAATCTTGTGTTAAACATTTATGGTTTGTGCAGGGTACAGTAGTCGTGTTTGCTGAATTATTACAATAGCCAACTCTTACCTTATATTCTTCACTCATAAATGTGATCTTATTCATCTCTCTGAAGAACGTGAAAGATGGCCTTCCTCACCACCAAGCCATCCGACTCTCTCTCCATCACCACCTCCAAGCCAGCCAACTCTTTCTCCATCACCTCCAAGCCAGCCAACTCTTTCTCCATCACCACCAAGCCAGCCAACTCTCTCTCCATCACCACCAAGCCAGCCAACTCTCTCCATCACCACCAAGCCAGCCAACTCTCTCCATCACCACCAAGCCAGCCAACTCTCTCTCCATCACCACCAAAGCAGCCAGCTTTCCATCACCACCAAGGCAGCCAGCTCTCCATCACCCATCTGGGCTCCACAATGCAGAGTATGACTTCATTATTCGACTAGTACAGATTTCAATCCTCTTCTCCAACACCACACCTTTCTCTGCCGTGTTTCTATTTGTCTATGGTGCTTGCACTGACTCCACACATCACCTACTGTATTTTACCAGGAAAAACTTGTGTCTGTATTTTCCTCCTGTGGCCATAGTTTTCTTAAAACAATATACATATACAGTACCAGTAAATGTGAGGAATAAATAAAAATAATACCAGTAAATAAGTTACAACAAAAAATACTCTATTGCCAAACCAGCAAATAAAAGCCAATTGAAAGTTTAACACAGCTGCCATTTGCATATACATCTGTACAGGTATTCCCTGTTCACTATAACAACGGTGATGCTCCCCCCCCACCACCAACCGTCGACCCGCTCCCCACTAAACCAGCTAACTCGTGTGCAAAGAAATGTATGTTCCCTTTATGTGTTTGCCCTTCGGACAATTATTTCTTTTACTTTTTCACATTATGCACGTATCTCGGTAAAAATAAATAAAGTTACGTATATATACCCGAAAATACGAGATGAAAAACAACAGCTTGGGCCAATAGCCTGGTGGTTTCAGAGACGAGTCTATCCTGGCTAGCAGCGATGTTAATAGATGCAAATGTGAAGAGAGTGTTATTGGTAAACTTTATTTGTATCAGGTATTTGTAGATTGAAAAATAAATGTTGCAGGTATGAGATTAATAGATTGTAATGCTTTTAAGAGTTCAAAAATGTTTTTTTTTTTTATTTTTTTTTTTTACAGGATTAGCCCACCCGGGCACAGGACACTAACGCACATCGGGGTGAAAAATTAATAATAATAATGATAATAATAATGATAATAATAACGATAATAATAATGATAATAATAATGATAATAATTATGATAATAATAATGATAATAATAATGATAATAATTATGATGATAATAATAATAATAAAGTAGTCCCTCGGTTAACGAGTTACCTTCCATAAGATTCTTAACTTCGGTTAACGAGCAATCCCTTGATTAACGAGTTTCTTACGAGCCGACCCGAATGAGGGTCTGGATTAAGGGGGGTTGTCACACAGCAGTTGTATGAGGCAGCAGTGTCCATTGCTCATTCTGCACTGCTTCCCTGGTGTATTATTATGGCCTCTAAAGCAAAACACCACCACTGAGGACCACTGGGAGAAAAGGAATCGTGCTCACAACTCTACCAACCGAGAGAATCTGAAGATATGAGACATAATCGATGCTGGGGTCTCCATGAATGTTATTTATCAGAAGTTTGGGCTGAAGCGGAGTACCTTTTACAAAATCAACTACATTTAAATGTACACGCTAAATACAAGTGTACTAAATGCAGTATAATTAAATATACAGTATACAGTGGTCCTTCGGTTAACGAAAGGTTCGATTAACGAAATCCTTATGAAAAACACGTTTTGTTATGAGCATCAGCTGATGGGCTAGTCTGCCAATTCAGTAATCTGTTATGTTTACATTCGTTTCCAGTGGAGTAAATATCAAGAAAGTTGTGCTCTTTAATATTTTCTTTCATTTTTTATATTAAAATTATTAGTAATTTTAAAATTTAGTTAAAATATTGATAGTATATGCAGTTAAGGGAACTAGTTTTTTGTGCGCTTATCAGCCGCTTGACTCAGCCACCAGGTGTCAATTTGGCTTTGTTGACAGTGGAGTGAACATTTTTGTTGGTGTCTTGAATATTTTTGCATTTTTACATTAAAATTATTGGTCATTCTGAAATTTAGTTAACTTATTGATAATATATAGTGCAGTGCAGTGTTGATTTAAATAAAATAATCTTGAATTACACCTAATGAACTTAAAATTTTATTGATGGACTTACTGCATCAAGCATGGGTCCCCTGAAAGATGATTTCTCCTCCATCCCCACTTCCTTCTCCTCCAACCCCACTT
This sequence comes from Homarus americanus, assembly GCF_018991925.1. Classification (NCBI taxonomy): domain Eukaryota; kingdom Metazoa; phylum Arthropoda; class Malacostraca; order Decapoda; family Nephropidae; genus Homarus; species Homarus americanus. Next base: position 267,981 of record NW_024751286.1, read on the forward strand.
CTAATTCCCATCATCATCAACCAGGAGCCTTCTACATACACACCTCAAAGTAAGTGTACTTTACTGCCTTGTTTTGTTTTTTTAACTTTGTATGTACTTTTCTGTGAACTGGAACCAATTACCCAATATCCCATTGAAACAATGGATTCGGTTAGAAATTTTTCGGTTAACGAACAACTCTGTGGAACGAATTGTGTTCGTTAACCGAGGGACCACTGTATACATATTGTAAGTGTAAGCAACCCCCCCCCCCCATCTGTTTTTGGAAGAGACTTTTCAGCAAAATGATGGTAGTAATCACCTACTGGGAGGTGAGGCACAAGTCGGAATTCTAGATAAGTTGGACAGCCATGAGTCCCATATAGTCCAACTTCAGAATTGCTAACCAGGTTGTCAGAGAAAAATGGTTACAGTTTCCAAAAGCCCCACTAATCCTCATTGTCCCAAGAGGTCCAACTTATTATATCATGAGTCTATCATATCTCTATAGTTGAATGGATAACAAAAACACCCCTATAATAAGAACTTCAACTGTTAGTATACAAACAAGACTTAAAAAAAAAAAATAATAATAATAATAACTTCACGTGTTTTAAGGAGAGAATGAGGAGAGGTGCGAGTAGACACGACTGATAATACTGTATGGTGAAGGTAAAACTGGGTCCCACAGCCCATTAAGTGTAGTGTGGATACTGGAATTTTAGACCAATACATTATGTTGGTACACATGGAGGCAACATGAGCTGCACTACACTTGATTGCCTTCACTTTTCCAATTATCAGTTCGAACACCAATTTACAGGTGGGTGAACAGGTGCTGCCCCATGACCAAACTAGCAACCCTTAGGTTAGGTTAAGAGGGTAGCACTATCTACTTGACTGCCACAACCCACTCACTATCTTACTCGCGTTAAGCCCCAGATATCCATCTGATGTCCCCGCTAGATCCAAGCATTACCCTTCAGCACCAAGTCCTTCTTCACACAATGCCACTCTGTTCATTCTCCTAGATGTCCTTCACTCCACCTTCCTCTTAGTCTCCTGCATATCATCCATCTCTGAATGACTCGCCTTTTCCCATAAGACCAATACCTTTCTCAATCTGGGTAAGGTCACTTGAGTTAAAAGGACAGCCCTCCTCAATGGCAAGTTGGATTGGTCTCATTTCCACTCACCGATAAAATCATACCTTAAGCAACACACAGGTAAATTTTCAGCCCTCCACAGGTGATTCTTACCAAATATGTCAACAAAAGAGCCAAGAGGCGAATAAAACTTGCAGTAATGAGTAGGATGACACAAAACAAACATTATGTTAGGCTGTAAGTCATGTCATGTTTATTTGGTGTGCATGCCCATAAACAGTATATAGAGTATTGAGATGGTGGAGATGAGAGACCCAGAGGAGGTGAGGTGTTGGGTGGTAGTAAGGGGACCTTGTTAGTGTATAAACGCCTGACGCAGCAAAGTCGGCCAACCAGGGCTGGGCATGTGACGCTGTAGCTATCCCCATCATAGAGTCAACACCTAACCCGTTTCTCTTGAGACTTTCAACACGGAAGTTTAACGTGTACTTATTGTTTAGACGGGTAGACCGAGTCCATTGCATCAGTTATCATTGTGACAACATAGAAATATGGCAAATTAAGTACTCATTATAAGTGTTAAGATTAGACTAATTACATAGCTATGATTGTTATGTGAACATATATTGGATTAAACATTTATTTAGGAGTGCCTATGTATGATTTATTTGAAATACTAAAATGAATTGTATTCAAGTTTGACCGAATTATAACGTTGGAGGTTAACGTGAAGTCTGATTAACCTATAAACGCTCAGAAGACGTTTACACATGCCAACATCCCCAACTTTTGACTATCTTTTTTGTACTACTTTTAATATTAGACAACAAACACTCCTCAAGTCCCCAGTGCAAATAATCAAGTATTGGTCACCACTAATGAGACAACATCTGTCTTCCACCTCCAAGGGATACCTGTACTCTACAACTGTCCTTATACTGTATTACCAATGAAACAATGTTAATTTATCCTTTACCAAACAAGCATCATGACATATACAGTCCAATATAAGGATCTTAATGACATTTTCCAAAGAATTGAGTTGCCTCTACCCATTTTCAAGGACGGCACCAAAAGGATTCCTTGTGACGTGTTTAACATTTTGATCTTAAAAGTCAAACTGACTCAAAAAATTTGAGGGTCATATTGTCCACAAATCAATAAAAACAGCAGCAGCATAATTTTAGTGTAAGACCCATTTTAAAATTGGTGCTCAAGTGTTTTCCATAAGTCCACCTCTCAACCACACCCAGTGACAAGCAGATTCAGTGGTAATGCTGGATGATGGTTGCAGACATCAACTAGGAACAAGATAAGCATTCATACCATAAAGAGGCGAAGAATAATTTTTTTTCAAGTTATTTGTAAGGTGAAATAAAACCTATCCCAAATGTCAACATTAGAGCGCTAGCTATTGCTTTGTAGCAGCCATGCAACTGTTCGGGGCGACTTCCACACAGTCATCAGCCACCACATATGGAGCACTGTACTGTACTCTATAGTTAATAAGAAACTTTTCAATTATAAAGACACTATATCTTAATCCACCGTACAGTACTGTAGGAAGAGAACCTGAAAAACATAACAATAGCATTGACTGTAACCCAATAACCTCCAAATGACCTGTAAACAGATACTAACATTATGACGTGAAAACCAAATTCTCGTTTAACTATTAAATAAGACCTTTATCCAAGTGATCTTCCTCTTCCTACAATATCAGGTTGAATGGTGAAAGAAAGATATTACACAACCTTTGAACCAGTGACCTTGACAGTGATAAGAACCTTCTCCCCCTAGAATGTACTGGTGGAACATCATATTCATCAAGGCTAGGAAACTTGGGTTACAGTTTACAATTGCAGGGTCTCAATTGTTTCTCTTACTTTGACAACACAACAGACATAACGTTTCTCACTATTGATCTTTTTTAATTTTTGTTTTTATTATTATTATTTTATTTTACATTTTTTATTATAAATGTTATTTACTTTGAACTAATTATTATTGTTATTATTATTACATTTTTGCCCCCCAAGGCCCAGATGTGGGTCAGTGACCTGTGTCCGGTTGGGCTAATCCTCGTAAAAAAGAAGACCTTAACTCTGATCCTCCTCATAGCCAAACCATAAGTTTAAGTGCCACTCTCAAGAGCCTCATGTCTCTCTGTCAACCATGTCTTCCCCTTGATATTCATCCCAAAGATTGGTTCATCCTAGGCTCTCTTGATCACCTCTCATTGAACCACATCAGCCTTGCCTCCTTAACTTACTGATAAAACACGTCACCCCAGTTCTTTGCTCAACCTATCCCTAAAATATGCACTATAATACCATCTTAGTTCTTTCCCCAAACTAATACTACAACTCTTCCATTAATGCACAAGTCTGCTCCATACACTCACCCATTGTTTACTTGTATACCTTCTAACTCCTTGGTATCCTTCTGCCACCCATTTCATTTTACCCACACTCCCTTATTTGCTCTCTCTCACCTCCCTCTGCTTTCAACATCAAAGCAGATGTATCAAAACCTGAGCTCTGCGACAGTTCTTTCCTTCACTCCAGATCCTAATGTTATCCCCTCCAGTCCTGCAGCATAACATAACCTCTTGTCTTTCCACAATCCCTGATTCTAAAGACTCCCACTAATGCAACAATCTTTTTCTGCAGCTTATTACTCATTGCTGAATAAAGCATAACACTAACTTAACTAACAGGAAACCGAATAATTCCATTTACTGTACTGGAAAACAGTATAAACAATAAGAAAAAATGGATTATTTATCATTGTAAAAGAATAATGTGTGTATTGTACTGTATATATTCAGTGTACTGTGCAGTAATTACATTTTTAATTACCTTGGGGCTTTTAGATTACTTTGTGCTGAACTTTCACCTCTCTCTTGCTTTATTGCTGCACCAAAACAGAACCTTAACATGTGTACCCTTTGATGTCATGGAGTGTTATTAAACCAATCCCATATTCTTGTCTAAACTTACTAGGTGTTTCACCTTTACCCACCACACATTAATTGCTTTATTTTTTTCTCTTGTTAAGTCAGCAACACATTTTGTTTTGGAAGATATAGATGCTGATGGAACACCTTTAGGAAAATATTATGTGATGATTTCACAAATATAAAGACAGTACAAATACACTTAAGACAACCATACTCTCAAACATCATGACACTTTAATTACAAGTGACCTCAAACACACAGCTGTAGGTCAGCAGCAACACCCAACATAAGTTAAATTTTTAGAACCTCTAATGATCTAATATCCATTTTTTTTTCAAATACTGTAGTGTATTGTATCCATATCTCACTTTGCCTTTGAAAAATTTATGATTTGAGAAAACAAGAATTCAGGTTTGTAGTTTTATTTCTGTTTTATAAAGGTTTGTAAAAAGTAAAAAAAGTACTGTAGTTAATATTTTTGTCTATAACAAGATGCCTATGCTTGTGAAGTCTAGCCAACAATAATTAAAACAACCCAATCTGTTTGCAATAAACATAGCTTATGGAAGGAGGCCAATGGCTTTGTAATTCACAAGATGCATTTTTTTTTCACTTACCATAAATCATTAAGTATCAAAGCCATATTTCCTGAAAAATTTGATGAGTAAATGTTTTTTTTTTATTACAGTAATATCTTCATAATACATAACTCTATAACTTGCAATTTGACATAATTTGGCTACAGTATTTTCAGACATTCCTAACCTCAAAAGGTGCAACAGTTGAAGTCCAATAAAAGGAAAAATTTAAATGTAAAAACTTGAGCTGCATTCCACTGCTTCTGCTGCCACACACCCCAACCCACCACTGTTTCATGACATTCAAACAATGAGCAACAAATACAACAAGTAATCATATAGGGACAATAAGAGTAACGTTCTGCATACAGTACAGTACTAGGGCAGCCCCAGCACTGTACTGTACTGACACACAAAATTCTCATCTCAAAGGTGAAAAAAATTGTCAACTCATAATGCAAATTAATGACAGTACTTTTATATTGACCTCAAATATAATTACTTGTTATTTTATTTTCATCAATCCAAGAGATGAAACGACACTTCAAACTTTCCATTTAGGTGAACTCTTACTGGTACCAGTCAGAAATAGTATTGTACCTCAGTTAACAGTTAAACAATGGTACTGTACCTCAGTTAACAGTTAAACAATGGTACTGTACCTCAGTTAACAGTTAAACAATGGTACTGTGCCTCAGTTAACAGTTAAACAATGGTACTGTACCTCAGTTAACAGTTAAACAATGGTACTGTACCTCAGTTAACAGTTAAACAATGGTACTGTGCCTCAGTTAACAGTTAAACAATGGTACTGTACCTCAGTTAACAGTTAAACAATGGTAATGTACCTCAGTTAGATTACACAATGAGACCGGGTCTTTGGATTTCTTCTGTTCAACCGGTTATTTACAGTCATCCCTGATTTTTGGACTGTTTTATGAAAACTTGCTATACACTGGAAATGGATGAGCAATGACGAAAATTTAAAAACCGGAAAGCAAGATTTGCTATACAACAGAAATTTTGGGTGGAAAATTGAATACACTTGTGTATTTTAGAAGAAAATAAAAATAATCTTAACATTTTCCTCCTCCCTCCAAAATAACATACTTTACGTCATACAAGACACAGGGCCATATAAGATGCACCCCCTATTTCAGCAAGGAGTATATATTTAGTAGAATTTATTTATTTTTCTCCTGTAACCAGTTTTCTTAAAATAATATACTGTATACAGTAGTAAGCAGCATCAAACAGGGAGGTACTACCGCCTGGGAAGATATTGGAAGCATAATGTGTTGTCTAATGGTAGACCCTGCTGCCATATGGCACCACAAAAACTGTGACCAAGTCCCAGGTTGCTGATCTGACTTTCTGCCTCATTTACACACAATTGCAGGGTCTCAGTTATTTCTTACCATTGACAACACAACATACATATACTGTATTGTTTCTCACTATTGATCTCTTTTCATATTTGTATTTCTTTATGGTTCTTTATTATTATTATCAGTTGTTATTATTATTTTATTTTTTATTATAAATTTTATTTACTATGAACTAATTATTATCATTATTACAATTTTGCCCCCACGCCCCGATGTGGGTCAGTGACCTGTGCCCGGGTGGGCTAATCCCTGTAAAAAAAAAGAAAAAAGTGAAGAATAAATAAAAATAATAGAAAAAAAAAGTAGTGTAGTACTGTATTGCCATTTGGTTGTTGGACAACAAAATTTATCAATACTGTCATTTCACTACACATGTTGAAAGTTTATTCCCTTTATGTTTTTTAACCTTATGATAATTATTCATCTTATTGTTTTGTACATTTTGTATGAAAGATTAAGTGTGCATGTAAAAAAAACTATCTACTCAAAATTAGGAGTTGAAAAACATCCATAACAGCTCACAGCTGGTCAGGAATATTATCACTGATGTAAAAGTAACTGTCTACATGGTAAGGCTGAAGCAAACCCTCAACTCCCTGTACAGTACTGCTGTGTACCTCCTTTCCCACCATACTACCTACCTTGTTTATCTTATTTAACAATGTGCTATTTCAAATGAAATTAGTATACAATCTAGATAAAAAATGTAGATAAATTCATTCCATAAAGGCCAAATAAAAATTTAACACAATCGCCATTTGCAAACACTCCCTGCTTTGACATAGCAATGCAGACCAGCACTACCTCCACCAACTCCCTAGCAACACCCCCCCCCCCACTGAGCCTACTGACTCATGTGCACAAAAATTTATATTCCCTCTGCCTGTATGATAACTTTTTCACAATATGCATGCAGGCTGATGCGTGCATGGAGGGGGAGGGGGAGGGGGGGTTGTGTGTGTGTGTGCACGTATTTACACAAAAATTCAAGTTGAAAAACAACCATAACATCTCACAGCTTGGCCTGGTGGTTACAGTGATGAGTCTAACCTGGCTACAATGCTGGCAGTGATGTTAACAGATACAAATATGAAAAGAAAGTTATCTGTAAATCTTCATTTGTATCAGGTACTTATAGATAAATGATGCTGGTATGACATTAATAGATACTGTAGTATGAGTTCAGAAATGGTTGCTGCTTAGTTCTGCAGAGTTGGGTGTCTGTTGTACGGATGCTAATCTTCTCGAATTATCGTCAGTACACTATATTATATTATAGTTATAAATCCAGCTTTTACAATTAATTTTTTTTAAATTCATTACCCTACGGGAGACCACAACATTATATAGGAGGCAGGCGGATTCTTTTAGCCATTTTCAGACAAAATAGTGCGTTTTATATGCCGTAAAATATGGTAAAATAAGAATTACCATAATAAACAATAAAAATTATAAACAGCACAAAACAAAATACAAAAGAACATACAGTACTACAGTATATACACAATACAGTATAGCTTCCTCCAGACAATGGTGAGAGTGGGCAACACAGCTGACTCGGTGACGTGTGAACGCTGTGACACCACATTAGGAGAGCATACTGGTCTTAGAAGTCATGTTATGCTAGTCTTAAATATTAATAAACCTAACTTAACAATCAGTGGCAAATGGAATAGAGTAAACTTACAGCAGAGGTGTAGTGTTGAAATTGAAATAGGTCTTAACTAGATAACTAGCCAGACACACTATTAATTAACCATCATCCACACATGTTCACCTCCTACACATGTACACCCATGTTCTCAAATTTTCTTATTTTATGTTTTCACATAATACTATTTAAGTTAAATTACAGTATTGAAATAATCTTTCCACAACTTTTACAGCTTCATGACCTGTGGTAATGGCACCATTTACAGCTCACTGGCTGTGTGTTATGCAGATTTGTACAGAACTACTCGTGTGCGCACACGCACTCCACCATTGGTATCAGCGTCAACAATTCTGCTCCCGACTATACCGCCCTTCAGGATTTATTGAACAGTCTCCAAAACTGGACCACCAACAACCACATCATCAACCATACCAAGACCATGGTTATGCACATCAACCTCTCCTCCGGCGTTGTCCCACCCCCTTCCATTACTTTAGATCCTGACACACTCCAGGTTGTAGACCACTAAGCTCCTCGGCGTCACCATAGACAACAAACAAAATTGGAAACCACACGTCAGTGAAGTTATCAAATCCTCCAGTTTCCGTCTCCACCTCCTCCGCTGAGTCAAGTCCCTCGGAATTCCTGCACCCGAGCTCCTCAGTGTTTACTCAACATTCATACTTCCCAAGCTCACCTATGCCTCCCGTACCTGGTTTTCCTCCCTAAATGCCACACAATGGTGGCATTTAGGGTGTTTACACCTAGAAAAAGAGCAAAAGAGGGAATGCAAGATTTTTCTCTCCCCTTCCTACTCCACATATCAAGAAGCACTCAACACACTGACCCTCTCGGCTCTCTGACAATCACCACGACCCCATCTGTAAATTTGGTGAGAAGCTTCTGCACCATCCTCGACACCGGCTCCTACTACCACCCGAGATCCCTCGTCCGAGAATTGCTGATCTACACCACAACCGCATCCAGCCCATACGAGCACGAACTGATCGCTATAAGAACAGCCCTGTCCCAACCATTGTAAAAATTATCAATAGCTTGTAATCAACCAGTGTATTCACTCCCAGTCAATCTTACATTTTGCACTGTCAGTGTTTTGAAATGCCCTGTAGTTTGAGCTTCTCCCCACCTAGTTATTATATATCATATGTGTATCACTTATGTTAATTGTATATTATTTGTAAATCAAGAGACCCATTCCCCAATTATGAAACTGTACTTTCAGCCTTCCGGCTGCCATACTCTTTCAATAAACCGTTAATTATTATTACACACCCCTCTCTTCTACTGGCTGTTTCTGCATTATTATGTTCAGGATAGAACAATATTAATAAAGTTTGTTGTGCTGTGCATATGTGATGGTGTAAAGTCAAGATTTAGTTGTGTAGGAACCCACCTCCATCTATATAGTGGCAGTCTTGGGGAAAATTAGATTCATTATATGAAATTTTGATTTACGGCCAGATTGTACGGAATCTAAACCTTCCATATAATTGGGATGACTTTCTTCTCTTCTCCTCCACCCCCACTTCTAATTCCAATCATCATCATCATCAACCAGGAGCCTTCTACATACACACCTCAAAGTAAGTGTACTTTACTGCATTTATTTTTAGTTTGTATGTAATTTTTGGTGAGCTGGAAACAATTACCCAAAATCCCATTGAAACAATGGTTTCGGTTAACGAACGACCTTCTGGAACGAATTGTGTTCATTAACCGAGGGACCACTGTATATCAACAATATCAGTTAAATCAATTGTTTTATAGTACAGAGAATACTTGTAATTGCCAAGTAATGAGATAACAGTCTTTGTAAGGGGCTGATTTCAGTTGAGCCTAAGAAAACCTCCGCTACAACCCATCAACTAGCGTCGTGGAAGACACATGGTAAATTTCAAGGTATATTTTTTAAATAAAAAGTGAGTCTTGTACGCCGCAAAATACCGTAGCCCAGCCGGGCAGGCTACAAAAATGAAAAAAAAATCAAGTGAGAAACAATACATGTCTGTTGTGTTGTCAATAGTAAAAGAAACAATTGAGACCCTGTAATTGTGTGTAAATGAGGCAGAAAGTCATATCAGCAACTTGGGACTTGGTCACAATTTTCATGGTGCCATATGGCAGCAGAGTCTAATGTAATAATCTGTGCTTATTAATACCTGTACCCTTCAAATACAACAGAGCACAGTACAGTACTATGTATATACCTCATAGGTAAAACAATAATATCATTCAAGACATCTTCAGGTCATAAGACACACTAATCCCCCAACCAACAATGGGTGACATGACATTGCATCAGGTCAGGTTTGTAACATGACCCACTAATCTCCCACCCAACCTTCACCACAAGTTAAGATGAGATTACAGTTATGTATTACAGTCAGCTGAGTGAACAGTGTCTGCCTACTCTAGGCTAAAGATGACAGGATCTGATGGTGAGTACAATATATACAACATAGTAGTACAGTAGTATACATTACAGGTACTCCCCGACTTATGACGGGGTTAGGGACTGACATCCAGGTCGTAAGTCGAAATGGTCGTAAGTCGCAAATGCTTAAATAACACATAGGAAATCTAAAATGGGGGTCTCTTTTTTTTCTCAGCACCACAAAACTCTCACTTTTAAGCTTGCCAGCCATTTTAAAGTGAATTACAGATGAAAATTTTGTTTGTGTACTGACTTTGGGACTCAAAAATACGTAATTTGACCAAATTTTGGTACGACTGAGGCAGGTCGTAAGTGCGGGTGGATGTATATCGAGCAGGTCGTAAGTCGGGGAGGAGCTGTATTATGTTCACAGTATGAACAACACTGTAAGTGTACCGTGGCGTTTGGGTAAATAACTACAGCTACTACGAGCTACATCGCGTACTCTTGGAAAAATAATGCCACACTGTCTTTGCTGTAACACAGCTCATATCACCACCCACCCTTACATCATCCTCCAACACCCCACCACCCATACCTTCACACACACACACAACAATGGAATTAAGACAGCATGCATGAGTGAAGGTCTTATTGTAAGACAAATTTGCATGTATGACTGTGTGGTAGCGAGTTAAAAATCAGTTGTTGAGGAGTGCTTGGCAACACTCATTTCCACTCCATCTCTCTAATCACCCACACCTTTCTGCTTTCTCACTCCATATTTTATGTTATATAAAGTAATGTTGAAGGGATACAACTTTGCTCATTTATACTTATCACAATCTCCCCTAAAATACTTTAGGTTTCGTGTTTATTCAAGACAACTTCAGGTTACGAGACCCACTAACCCCCCATCCAAAAAACGGTGACCTGGCATTCCATCAGAGACCACTAATTCCCCACCCTACCTCCACCTGACACTGCATCAGGTTAGGTCAGGTCAGTTAAATGAGACCCACTAATCCCCCACAGCTCCAAGGGAGTAAAAAATACCAATCTTTGCACACACAGCTTCATTCACACCCATATCATAAACCAAAGCTTTGTCCTTTAATGTGTTCTCCAATATTACAGTTTAAAGTTTAAGTGCAAAATAATAAACACACAGGGTTGTGTAAGAGAGCCTCAAACTGAATTGTACCTGAAGAACATAAGTGTGTCATCTACAGCAGCTAATACACTAAATAAAAACATCTTTACGTACTTGTTTTATATATTTTGTTCTGTTTAACCCATAAACAATGGCTAGTGTTTCATGCAGAATATGTATTGTCTTTAATGGGGATACTGTAATGGTTGAATCATATATGATATAGGCCAAGAGAGAGCTAATAGGTGCAGGTGGGAGGGGAGGCGCTTCCCATTGCCATGTTTGCCAGGTTGTTTTTATTTATTCATGGTTATATTTTCGTATGATCAGCCTCTTATGGTGATGTTTCTTCATAAATAAAAATAAATAATATGATACAGTAAAACCTTGATAACTCAGTACATGGGGCTCTGGCCTTAGTGAATTACCCCAAATTCCAACTTATAGCCCCACACACACACATAGAACAATAAATAATCGGCCCATAAACATATACATGTAATTACTATTTTTCAAAAAGTAACTCTTACCAGCACTGCAGGTGAAGATGGCAGTGCTGTAGTAGGTGATGCAGGGGAATGGTAGGTGACACAGAGGAATGGTAGGTGACAGAGGAATGGTAGGTGACACAGAGGTATGGTAGGTGACAGGAATGGTAGGTGACACAGAGGAATGGTAGGTGACACAGAGGAATGGTAGGTGACAGAGGTGAAGGAAAGCAAACATTACATAACAGAAAACACTTATGTATACTACTGTAATTTGGTCATACAAAATACAGAATAAATTTTAACAAAAGTAATTCTTTTCTCTATGTATAATTCAAGTCTGAGTATGTAAATAAACACATATTACAGTCCACCCTCGTAAACCAGTTTTCTTTATAAGAGCAAAAGAGTTGAAATTAAAATACTCTAATGTGGCTTAGAAATAAAGAAAATATAATGTAAATGTATAAAATAAGAAAAATGAAGAGCATAGGTGTGTGTGTGAGGTGAACGTATGTAAAGGCCACTCAGTGAGTTGTACTGCGTGGCTGATTCACGCGCCTCCCTCCCTCCCATGTGACGTCACGGCACACACACAAGTCTCAGTCAGCTGGTTGACTGCCTGGCTGAGCTATGGCGTCACTTAGATGATGGTCGAGTGTGAAAGGAGCTATTTTTTGTACATTAAATATGTGCTGCGGTACTTTATGATATGCTGTGTATCAATTTTATTATTTACCACAGCAATTTTTTTTAAAAGAAGTTACAGCGCTACATGTGTTAGTCACACAAACACTTCAGTTGTTTTCCGATTGTTGGACTAAATTAGAGTTTTTACCAAAGGGCACAAAGTTGGGATACCTGGAAGAGTCAGATAGTTGGACTTCAGATGAAATGAATTACACTATAAATAAAATAAAATCTACAACATTGGAATTACCTTAATAGTGGAAGCATACAGTGGCTGGCCTGACATGAATGGGGAAGGTTGTTGGGTGTTACTGGGCCAGCACAGCAGGAACCACATGTTACCAGGGAGTGATGATTATTACTTCTGGTGGCCTAGATACTCTGTGCTACAACGTATAGTACTTTACGCCCAAAATATTGGGGCGCTACAGCACCCTCCCTCCCCACGTCCATGTACTGGGTGGAGTGAGTCAACACACAGCCGACCACAACAATAATAAACACCAGACCGACTAAGTAAGTGTGGAGTGCAGCATGGCGAGTGTTTCCCATGCAGCCAAATATGCAGAGCTCATCCTCTATAATTTTATATAACGAGGTATTCCCGAGCTCTTTTATAATAAATTCCGAGACCACGTACGAATTACAGTATACGAAAGTCAGACGTCGAATGCTCCGAATTTAACTCAAAAATAAAAGAATGCGTAGTATTGAAGACGATGTCTCACTTTATATTCTCTCCTTCCTCCCTCTCAGAACATAGTAACCTAACAATAACAATCATTAAGAGAGAAGCCATTTATTATGAGAAAACAAAAACAAAAAAGGTATCAAGATGAAGTTATTTACAGCTCTATCACAGGGAAGCCAAATATTGGTTTTTCTAAGATGTTCTCTGCATTGGGAAATAATAAGGTCGTACATAGCAGTGGCTGGTACTATAGTATTTCCGGGCTAACCCGGTCCGTAAGCCACGTCCCTCGTCTAAAGCTACAAATGGCCGATCGGTTCGTAGAGATGTTCGCGTCGCTGTCCATTTACTCAAACTAAATGTGTCCACAATTGTTAAGCAGACCTGTTATTATCTAAAAGCATGTTAAATATCTGGAGTGGGTAGTCAATGTTGCTTGTAAAAGTTTTATTTTTTTCTGATGTTACTTAATGTACATATACAAGATTTTTTTACCCCATTATGTAAGCGTCACACAAGTGCACAGATAACAACCAGATGATACAGGGGTATGGAAGCAACCATCTGAAGGATAATGGCTGCCATCATGACTTGGTGAAAGCGTTCGTGTATCTTTCAAGTAGGGGAGAGTCAGCGGCACATTCACACCGAATCACGCATCAGTACATAGCAGGAACACAAGCTGCTGGTCTGCCATCATGCAAAGGCACATGGCACAACCATCCACAAGTTAAGATACCCGTGACACAAGTCTCTCTTGAGATTCTACCCTGTAAATTTGCTGCCTAAATGTCCATAAATATGCAATGATGGCCTGCTTCACAGTGATAATTAATTCCAGCATTGCAGAAACAGAAAAATAAGTTCCCAAGTTAGTTTGGCACAAGATACTGTCACTCACACTTCTGGAAGCTACTACAAAGCACCAACCATTGTACTGGTTGGATCACAAAAGCTGGGGTTTACTGAACACACAATTTGGATAACATTAAATTCTTCTGAATAGGAAATTTTTTAAAGACAATTGTGATTACATGTTATATTGTTGAGAGTAAGGACAAGATCACTCCTTACACATGACATACTCTTACCCTTACTGTCAACCATATTTTTTCTTACCATTTAGTATAATATGGTACCTTGTATTTTTATTTACTGTACTTCAAATTAAAATTTTATGTTAAAATTCACAATATTGTACTATTTTTATTTTTTATTTTGAAAACAAGAGCTGTGATCACATACTCACAGCCAAGATATCCACAGACAGTTACAGCCAATAGTGACAACAGCCAAAACATCCCCGAGAGGCAACAATGGCCGCACCAGCTGGTCTCTTCCTCTTACAGCCATTTCCCACACCGCAGACAACAATAACACCAGCACCCCACGATAACCCCGAAATAACAAACTGTGATACTTCTGGTTTACTGTACCACATCTGTTCCTCCTGAAAACTTATTTAATAAAAAAAATAAAATAAAAATACAATCAAACTCTGCCTACTACAACTACTGGACCACAAAAGGTGAACATGTAGTACAGTAGAAAACTAATCTCATGATACACTGCATCAAGTCACCCGCCCAAGGTGTACTCTCACTAGCTTCTCAACCCCCATGCCTATTCTCTAGACATGTCTTCTATAAACTCAACATTTTCCCTCTACATCCATACCCCCTTTATAATACTTCCTAAAAATAAATTTAACAGCATTTCTCCTCTTAACAGATACTGTATTTAGAAAACAATTATCTCTAGTTTTTAACCCTAGTATAAAAAAATAATGCATTTCCTCTACCTGTAGCAAGTTGTATCACTCTCTCCTTGAGGACAAGCACGGGAAATGTGGCCACCAGCGCCGCACACATAGCACCGTTTTTCATTCTCTTGCTCTCCTCCAATTGGACATTCGCGCGAGATATGTCCAATCTTGCCACACACGTAACACTGGAATGATAATTTAGGTGAAATTTGGTCCATTTTAAAATTCAGATGCATAAACTTTACCAGTGAAGAAAACCTGTCCAGCACTTTAACAGTATATCACTCCCACAAATGGTGAGGTGTACAATGTTAAATAATATAGGTAAGAGACAACAAAATATTCAGTACAGTACAATATTACAACAAACTTCAATAAATTGAGATTAAGCAGTAACACACTTAAGGTCACACACAATTCTGTTACCTAATTTGAATTTCCATACTGTACTGTATTAACCAGTTAACATTTGATTGTGTGGAGGTACCCAAATATCCACATATAATTCTGGCTTATTCTTTTTTTGCTCAGCATCTACAAAAATTCATCCCTGTCACTTACAGTGAAGCTTCCAGGTTTGAGTTTGAACACCAAAATTATTCTCTTGTTTACCAACAAATGGTGTACCATTTCTCAATGTTGGGAGTCAGTCACTTAGCTACGCGATCAAGTGTGAGTACAGAATAATATGCAAGAGAAGGATTATATATTCCTCAAAGTGTGATGGTTAATAATCTGTAAATTAATTGGCATTCATCACACAACATCACAAACTGAAACTGTCTGACACCCAGGGCCTGCCCATAATGGTGGATGAACAAGATATTACTTTCACGGAATTAAATAAAAACATTATCTTTGCTTGTCATGGGTTGCGTTGTGCCTACCCAACCCCACTGTTTGTTTTACGGGAGATAAGACACCAGGCAAGCCGTGCCTCAGTCATCACTATTTCATTAGTGGGCATGAGAGTCAGTCTATTGTGTGGGGGGGGAACAGTGTTGTATTGTCCACTGTGTCTCACACCCCAAAAACCACATTTTTAGCCATTATCCCCAAGACCATGGGTTAGTTAAGACCTCCCCTTCCTGAAGGGAACGGGATGCTACACAGAGTCCTTTACCTCGACCCCGTCCTGTGGACTGTCAGTGACACGAGACTGTGTGTGCTAACCCAAGGTTTTGTTATTCCCTGTGGAAAGATCATGTGTGAAAGCCTGGTTGCAACAAGAGCAATTAAGGCTCTGTTAAGTCATACCCATAGTAGAGTAGTCAAATGTGCCTCCCCAGGTTGAAAATTCCCTATTTACAAGATTAATTTCATTACAGCGTAAATGTGAGTGATTCATATATCCATGCAAATTGTAAATCATTGTATGGAAGCTTGACAAATAAATGTACCGTAAGTGCAATTATCTGCCCGTACCTGTGATCCTATCTTATTATTACTAAAGGTAATGACTGATTGGTTAAGACAAAGTGTAACCAATAACTTAGATGGATGTTGGAAATTAATGGAACTTATTAAATCATCATTTATCAAGTATAAATCATGGCATGTCGGGTGGTGGAGTGAACTTCTACGTAGATACACCATAATCTCCTGTAAGTAACCAGTGTGAAGGTATCGAACTCTACGGTAACGAATTAAGAAACATTATTGTATCCACCCAGACGTAGATCGATGACATTGCTTTTATTAATTAATATTCTCCTGGCCACACTTATTCTTGATCAGCATCCTGCCACATCCCAGATACAAATTTGATATACTGTAGACATGAGTTCCTGTCTGGCTCCCACATGTTACCTTATCTGCCCAAATATTTTCTATGGGGTTGCTATCATAGCCCTTGCTAGGTGAGTCCAGCAGCTGCAGGTTCTCCTGACCACTCCCTGGCTGCTCTGGCCTTATGGATGGGGCAGAGATCTGGCACCATGTGATAGGGACAGTGGGGAAGGAGACTTACAAGGTGGAGATATGGTACAGGAATGTGCACCATCTGTTGGTAAACAATGAGACTAATTTTGGTGGTTCAGACTTCAACCTTGAAGCTTCATTTGCACTGACGGGGGAGCTCTGTCCAAATTCTTCATCGTGGGTTTCAGAAAATAGGTATTGTGAGTGTAATGCCACTATCTTTTTTACTTTTTTTTACTGTAATACATAGGGTTAACATACTAGTAAACTATACAGTATCTTAAAAAAAAAAAATGGTACACAAGGTGTGGCCCAAATTTCCATACCCAAGTATGCAGGTAATCTTTCATTACCACATGGAATAGCAACCTTGTCTTGCAGGTTTAGAGGAGTCTTTGAAGTCCCACATAAAGTACCCAGTACCCACTCCATAAAACTTGCCTGATAGCAAGAGGGACACTACAGCAAGCCATTAGGTAATCACAGTTAACCCACATCAAGTGTGGAATATGGCCATAAAACAGTGATGATGATGAAGATTTTGGCATGACGTCAAAATTCACCTCAATAACTGTATCAGCAAACGTGGGAGATCTAAACAATTGGGTAGGATTCCTTAAACAATATTTACACATAAATGAAGAAATATTTCATATAATAAAATGAAAACAGGATTACACGCTGCTTACCTTGGCATTACGGTTCTCACTCTTATTTTCAGTGCACTGGCGAGAGATGTGACCGCTTTTGTTGCAGACATAGCAGGTGCGCTCTGGCTCGGGACAATCACGAGCTATGTGACCCATCTTGGAACAGTTGTAGCATGAAGCTGAAAAAAAGAAGAAATCATAATTACCCTATTACATTAACTTTCAAGTATCTATATTTGTAGAAACCCCCCATAACAATACAGTATTTCATTAAACGACGACAGAAAGCAAAAGTTGTGTGTGATCACATGTGTGGAGACTTTCTATGCAATCCTAAATATGACCCAATAAAGGTTACTTCATAAATTCTGCCGTTTAAGAAAATTTACCTACTGCAACATTTTTACATAAAGTAACTGGAACATCTCTAAGCCTTCAAAAAATATCCCAACCTTAAACAAAGTGTGTCATCTTTTGCATTCTAGTTTTCAGTTCTGATTCTGGATCATGAATAACAGGTGGGTGACTAATGAAGGGATGTATGGACACACAAAGTACAGTAAAGGTGAAGGACATCCAGGAAGTAGTGAATGATGGTGTCGAGTGGTTTATGGTGGTTATAACTGCGAGAGGGAGTAAATAGTGTAAAGACTGGTGTCAATAAATACCATAATGTAAGTTTGAGGACACTGGTGTTATGAACTACGTATTGGTTTCTTTGGTAGAGAAACTTGTGACACACTCAGGGTATAATGCAATGACAGTAACTTATGGGAATTTTATGATGAAATGTTCAGTACTGAAATTTTAACATACAGTACCTTGAATTTGAAAGATTTAATCTAATTGTTTGCTTGTAAATTAGTTAAAATTACCAATATGACAGAACAAGAATAACCAATTATAACTGTTTCCACCGGGGCCATGGGTTTATGGGTCTTCAAAATAATGCGTCATTGCCCGTTTTGTACTTATTACAATATCTTTAAAAGAGGCTGCTTTCTCAAGCACCAATACAGCTTATAACCAGGTT
Organism: Homarus americanus; assembly: GCF_018991925.1. Classification (NCBI taxonomy): domain Eukaryota; kingdom Metazoa; phylum Arthropoda; class Malacostraca; order Decapoda; family Nephropidae; genus Homarus; species Homarus americanus. Next base: position 286,433 of record NW_024751286.1, read on the forward strand.
TCCAAGACTATTCTAATAAGGAGATACTGATGCCCCAGGATTAAAAAATGTTCAGACTATACTGTATACTATGCCATGTTGGGTGAAAAAAATAAGACTTACGTTCATCAGAGGAATGTTCACAATCCTTAGCAATATGACCGACTCCATCACAACGGTAGCAGTGATCCTCCTCCTCTTTGCAGTCACGAGCAAAGTGACCGGGACGGTTGCACTTGTAGCACTTTTCTAGGGAGTAGAAGTCTGAAGTCACAAAGTGTGACCAAGTTCAGAATTAATAACGGAGGAATAATGTGTAATATGTGAGAAGCACCACAGTTGAGTGAATGTGCTACAAAAGCACATCACAATGTGTGGAATTTTAGCTAAGTCAACCTCAGCATCTACCTAACACTATTAGCAAGAATGACCTGCAGTTCTGTCCTTTAATAAACAAGAGAGTAACTGCAATCTTGTCATTCTAAAAAGAAGAAAAAACTCTGGCAGAAATAACTAAATCTAACAATCTTAACCCAAGATGTAAAGTGACTGCTATACTCAATATGATACATATATCATTAACTTTTAAAAATAAACACTACTGTACTGTACTGTATTAGCAGGACACAATAACCCATCATTAAGAGGATAACAATGTGTACATTTGAGGGAAATGTACAATTAGCAAATATTTTCAAGTGACCTAAACATAAGATACAAGAGCACCATTGTAGAATGTAAGAAAACCTCATGTGGCAACATATATACACAAGCCCCTTAAACTGTACTGTACAGTCAAAGGGTAGGCCTACAGTAAGTGCCAGAAATCAAACTGTAATAAACTGTACAACAGTTAGGTAGCAAAGCACCCATTTAATGGAAACCGTATTATGCTTTGTGATGCTGCCAACATCTTATTGGTGTTTCTGCAAAAACAAATCACTATCTATGTAACTTTGTGCTCCTTGAAATATAGGGTGGGAAGCACTGTTACCAATTTGGTGATTAAAGAGAATTTTCAAATTTCTGGTGTCATTTTATGACTAGTGATAAACCTGAACACCCACGGTACGAACAGTGATCTCACTTAAACCAAGCACGCGGCCAACCTCCAACACACGCTCTCCTCTCTGAAGGCGGATGATCCCATTTAATTTCACGTCCAATACGATTGTTTTTCGTGCCTTTTAAGCTTTAAGCGCCCAAGAGGAGGCAGATGGACGTTTTCCTGACATGCTCAACGGGGAAAACAGCGTTTAACACTAAAAAGGTACGTGATAAACACACAACAAATGAGAGCAGAGAAAAAGTAGTGCTGGTGTGAACTGAGAAAGTGATACCCGGGAAGCTTGCTGGACGTGGTCACAGTTGTTGTACAGAATACTTCATTATCATCATTATCTTCATCATTAGTAGTAATAATGTTTATTATTACATTATTAATAATATTAAAATCATTGTTGATATGACTGCAACTTTATAGTAATAACTTACAAGCACCTCACCAGGCATCACATGTGACTCCGCTGTCAGGCGAATACGCGCGGCAAATTTAAACTGTCTTGAGGCTTTATTTAAAAAATAGGTGCGCGTAAATTAGATTTTGGTATTGAACAATAGCGTTATTCCAAAACGCTTAAATCAAATGTGTGTAAAACGTGAGTTACCTGTATATGCAAGTGGTATCCCGTTAGCCGGAACAATTGGTGCAGAGCATTTCCGGGAATGAGAGACTTCTGGGTAATGAGACCACTCTCTCAATCCCCGGAATTTTCCGGGTAACGTAAAAATGTTCTTGGAAGTTCCAGAACTTGCCCATTACATTATCTCTCTAACCCGGAAAAATATCCCCCATCCCTGGAATTTTCTGGACACTGGAAAATTTTTATCGGAATTTCCAGAAAATTGCGCCCGATTTTCAACTCTCAAACCCGGAAAAAATCCCCGAGCCTCAGAAATTTTCTCGGATTTTTCCAGAAAATTACAATTCTGGCCATCAGAGAATTCAGAGTTTGAAGGATTCCGGTTAACGGAGATATTACCGTGCGTGTACAGTAGGGAGTGACAGTTTGGCAAAAGTTTTCAAAATCTAGAGAAGCATGCAGTAGACATGGTCCGTGGGCACTTAAGTGGGCTAAAGCAAACCAAGAGCACAGCAATGACTTCAAAGCCACTGCTTCATGATGTAGCCATTTTATGGAAAGAAATGATCTAGTACGGAGTCAGAAAACAAAAATAGCGCAAAAATTACCAGCAGCTCTTGACTGTAAAATTACTAACTTCCATCACTGCGTAATACAACAACGTAAGAAACACGGTTATCCATTAAGCAACATCGGGAACATGGATGAAACACCCATGAACTTCGACATGGTCGGTAGTCATACTGTTGATACAAAGGGCAAAAGCAGTGTTAGTGAAAACAACAGAACATGAAGACACACAATTTACAGAAGCACTTTCATGCATGGCAGACGGAACCAAGCTGAACCCAATGATAATTTTCAAGAGGAAAACAATGCCAAAAATCAAGTCCCCGGCTGGAGGTTTTGTTCACGCCAACGAGAAAGGGTGGACAGACGAACAAAGAATAAAGTTATGGATTGATCATAAATGGCGTTACCTCTTGGTATGGGATATGTTCATGAGTAATTTAACAGAGGGAACAGAGACCAGCATGGCGAGGAACAACAGTGACATTGCAGTTATTCCTGGTGGATTAACTTCAGTTGTACAACCACTCGGTTTATCGAAACAAACCATTCAAGGATCGTGCTCGTGAACAATGGAATGAGTGGATGATTAGCGGCAAAAAGCCTTATAAAAAGGGTGGGAATATGCGTGCTCCTGAACTGGATGTACAGTAATCCGGATTTTGGCTAATCCAGATCACCTTGCTGGGCCCCCAATTAATGTTTCACTGTATATACTGCACTGTAGTTAAGTACCAGTAAATATGAGAAAAAATATAAATAAAATATCGCAATGCCATTTGGCTGCTGGACAACAAAGTATTTGTTAGCTTGTCGGCGGAGGAGTGTGGGCCGCCACAGGCTACGCACTTCTTCTCTTGGTTGGGGCAGGAGGTGTAGCGATGCCCGGTATTTCCACACTTGGGGCATACATCCTCCTCCACTTTGCACTTGTGTGCGGTATGTCCGTATTTCTGGCATTTGTAGCAGTGCGTAAGTTTGATGCATGACTTGACTGGGATGGTAACCCAGGCCAACTGAACTTCCTTGGGCATGGTCGTGGGGTGCCCGATTAGTGCTGTAGTTTCGGACAGTCTCTTGATAACGCCGAGTTGTCGGTCTAGTAATTGTTCTAGTTCTTGGGTGATAACTCCCAGCCATAAGCAAATGAGAGCAACTAGATGCCGTTGACGGTGTCGTTATCCACGAGTTGTCTGGCCTGTCCAATATCTGCGAACGTGATCTTGATAATTCCGTGTAGCAGGCATTCTACTTTGGCGATTCCTTCAATATTTTTGCTCTCGAAGAACTTCTTGAGGTCAAGAAGTAAAATACAGAACTGTAGCACATACTTCTGTACAAAAATAGATCTTTTCACACTCAAATATCTCTACTAGTTCACTGCTTATGACCCATTTAAATAATTAAGACCTTTAACAAACACATGAATTGTGATCTGAAATATCTGCTGATGATATACACTCACGTGGAATATCAAAACAAACACCAAATTATCCAAGACAGTACGGTACAATACTGTACTGTGTCTGAACAATGAAATGTTTAAGGACACCCACACAAGTACCCATATATTGTACATCATGTACAGCAGTACCTTATATCTTTTTTATGAGCAAATAATAATAACAACACAGAAGAATATACATTGTATACAGCACAGGCGTTCCTCACTAGCCGTGTGGGTTAGCTCACTTGAATATTGAATATTCGGATGAATAATAATACGCCCACCTCTCGTTTTACGCAGGGGTTACATTCTTGAAAACAACCGCTTAATTAAAACACGCATAAATTAAAAAAGAATTTCCCATAAGAACACATGTAAATGGTACAGGTTAGGGGAACCATCATATACCACACAGGGTACGAACAGTGATCTCACTTAAACCAAGCACGCGGCCAACCTCCAACACACGCTCTCCTCTCTGAAGGCGGGTGATCGCATTCAATTTCACGTCCAATACGATTGTTTTTCGTGCCTTTTTAGCTTTAAGCGCCCCAGAGGAGGCAGATGGACGTTTTCCTGACATGCTCAACGGGGAAAACAGCGTTTAACACTAAAAAGGTACGTGATAAACACACAACAAATGAGAGCAGAGAAAAAGTAGTGCTGGTGTGAACTGAGAAAGTGATACCCGGGAAGCTTGCTGGACGTGGTCACAGTTGTTGTACAGAATACTTCATTATCATCATTATCTTCATCATTAGTAGTAATAATGTTTATTATTACATTATTAATAATATTAAAATCATTGTTGATATGACTGCAACTTTATAGTAATAACTTACAAGCACCTCACCAGGCATCACATGTGACTCCACTGTCAGGCGAATACGCGCGGCAAATTTTAACTGTCTTGAGGCTTTATTTAAAAAATAGGTGCGCGTAAATTAGATTTTGGTATTAACTGAACAATCGCATTATTAAAAAAACGCTTAAATCAAAAGCGTGTAAAACGCAAGTTACCTGTATAATAGATGGGAAAAAATAGGGTTCGGTAATATATATATAGGTACTCCTCGGTTTACAACCACCCGGACATGTGACCGCCACAGTCGTACCAAATTTTATTTTTTAAATTAAGTATTTTCGAGTCCCGACGTTAGTGATTGCGCTGTGTACTGACAAAATTTGCATTTGTAATTCCCTTTAAAATGGCTGGCAAGCTTAAAAGTGAGAGTTTTGTGGTGCTGAGAAGAAAACGAGACACCCATTTTAGATTTTCTATGTAATATTTTTGCATTTTCCACTTACGAACTGGATTTGGGTCCCTAACCCCATCATAAGTCGGGGAATATGTGTGTGTGTGTGTGTGTGTGTGTGTGTGTGTGTATAAATAAATAAATATATAAATAATTTTTGGATTGACTGTACACTCAATACTATATATTGCAGAGACTTTTTCAAAGTACAGTACAAACCAGTCTTCCAATTGTTATACATATGCTGCGTGGCGACCTGTGGTGTAACGGTCAGCATGTTTGCCTCGCAAGCAGGCAGACCCAGGTTCAATCCCCGGGCAGTTTCTTTATGCCATTTGCCTCTATCTACCCAGCAGTAATTAGGAACCTGGATGTTAATCGATTTGCGGATCGTGTTCCGGGGTAATGGTTAGCCGGTATAGTTGGCGAGTTGCCCGGTCTTCTTGGACAATCCCTTGACATTGGGTCATGCAACTCGTTAACTTAGGGTGTGGTTGTTGTGTTGGCGACAGCTTCTACACCTTCAAAGAAATTCTCGCCTAAGTGACCCCTGGGCCGGCCATCCTCATTACACGAGGGGCAACCATTATATACTATAGCCGTTGGTATACACTTTGGTATAGTGGATGAACATAATTAACAATCACTTGCCAAGTCAAACTTAAAATCCAAGAAGTGGACAATAATTAAAATTTCACAACCGAAAAAGTATTTTCTTGCTGTTGCACCAAAACAGTAAAGCTACACGTGATAAAAACAAATAAATGTTAACTGTACATTAATGGGAAAGAGAAAGGGAGACAGATGGAGAAACAAGACTAAGGGGCTATTTTGAATGTGTTCATTGCCTTTCACTTCCAAAATTATTAATGCAAATATTTTAATTGCAAAATTAAAACAATAAAAATAAAAAACTAAACATTATTAGTTAGTGATTGTATGTTAACCAATATTAAGAATAACACCTTGCCCAAGTGTAGACTGTGCACATTACTGTACAGTATATTGTCTAACAAGAATTTCACCATGAAGAATATACAAGAAAGTAGACACCAATGATACATAACATTCATTTAACTAAACAACCAAATTTGCCAATCTTACTATACAGTATAGCTAACAGTGCTAAAGCAAAAGACAACATGAATATCAAATAAGCTCCATAATTATGTTTAAAACCTACCCCTGGGACCACCACGTCCCCTTGGACCGGGACCACTACCCATGGGACACTCCCTAGCAAAGTGTCCCATGCGGTTGCATTTGTAGCACTTAGAGCCTGACATGACACCTCAGGCAATGGAGACTCCTCAAACTCTCCTCCTCACACGCTCCTCCTCCACCCTACTTGTTTTGCAGAATCTGGAAGGTACAATATTCCATCACCCTTTTTATACATTTTGGTTTTCCAGATGGTCAAATGTGTAGTAGTAAATGACAATATCCAAGTGAGATAAACTGTACTGTATAGGGCAAGACAAAAACTGCACCCAGTACAGTAAAAGGCGACAACTGATGAAATACTACGAGTGCACGTCTGAAGCATAGAACAAGGCCATAGAGAGAGACCTTGTTACTGTACAGTATCTTCACTACCAGAGAATACCTTAATGTGTAACACCTGTAGAATGGCAAGGAAAAAATGCCAAGCCTATGAGTGTTACAAATTTTAAGGTATCAGTAGCTACAATCTCCAGTACAGTGTATATACAGTATAGGAACAAATCAATGAGATGCAGGTGTATCATGAAGTTTGTTTAAAAAAGAGCACTACAATATCTGGCAAGTACCACGGCAAACTCAAAGGTGTACAGGTACTTAATGCCCGAGTGTTCTTCCTCAATCAATCATGCCTATGGAGCAACTGTCCAGGAATAAATCACCAAGTACTGTACAGTATTGTATTAATGCACATAAAAAAAAAAAAAAAAATCATGTAAAATTTATTATCAACCAATTCTCTTAAGCTTTACTTAAGGCAAAAGAAAGCAATATCTTTCAGCTTCTCATCTAAAATCAAATTTTTACCAAAATAAAAAAAAATAAAAAATAGTTGAGAACTGCAGTGTCAGGGAATTTCATTAATTCCCATATTTGATCATACACTCATGCAAACATTCATTCAGACTTACTGAAGTCTTCATGTCTATAATGTATCCCAAAATTTAAACGTCAACATGAATGTTAGAAGAAATATTTGAGGACGTGCCAAGGTGTACACACAACACCCTGGTAAATAATGTACACACAGGTGCCAAGGTGTACACACAACACCCTGGTAAATAATGTACACACAGGTGCCAAGGTGTACACACACACATGGCAACACCAATTGCCTTCTAAATGCAAGGTGTGCCCTATAGACATACAGTACTGTACAGTATTTCTAACCACCAAAAAAATATCAGCATGGTTGTAAATTACCAAACCTTTCAGTACCAGTGGGGGATTGAAACATTACTGTCCTACAACACTGTACCAACTGACTGTACTGTACATGTCTTACTTACTTTATTATCTTTTAATATTTCAGCAATTGTGTAAAGAATAAACCAAAACAGCAAACTGAAGAGATAATGTTGGTCAGTCACCGAAGCCTATTATAAGAGTATTTCCCATTAATTATATCATTACAGTATTCACTATCCAAATAATTGATAAATGGATGGCTTTCAAGATGAAAATAACTCATTCAGATATTAAGGAACACCTGAACAGTACTTATTATTGGTGTATAATCCCTGTGTAAACTAAAACTATTTATTAAACAACTTTTGTACCATTTTACGATTTTTTTAAGGGATTTTTCTCAGCACACATTTTGATTTACAAAATGTTTCAGAACAGAACCCTTTTGTAAATCCGGGAATACAGTACCCTGTCTAGAAAAACATTCTTATGGCACCACTTTTTAACAAATTTACTCAGTATGAGTCTGAGCAACTGCTTCCTGGACTGCGGGTGTTCAGATTTAAGTTTCTCATTTCATAACGAAATAGCATGGTGGTGGCCTGCAGACTTCTGCCGTGCCCACTCGTGCTGTCCACTACTGAAGTCTTGGGAAACTAAGTTTTCATTGACTGTCTTTGTTTGATACTATATACAGGTGCTATTTATTAAACTTTTAAAAATGTATTAAATAAAATAGACTGGTGTTCACCAAATAAAATAGTACAGTACTGGTATTAATGGTGGTGTCACCGTAGTTAAAGGGTTAAAGATAATATACGTACTTGCTTCGGCAGTACATATACTAAAAATACTGTATTATGTTTAAAGGTTTCTTTACATTAAGAGGTCACAGCCTCAAATTAAAGGCAGAAATTGTGAGTTTTGAACTATTATGCAATAAAATAATAACTTGCCAGAGAATGTTGTGAACTACAGTACATGTATTATAATAACCTGCATCAGCACCAAAGGTATATTATACAGGTTGGACCTTGCTAATCCGAGACTCAATAGTCCGGGATGGTGTCATAGCTCACCTAGTGGCTGTTGCTACTACAGTATTTTACCTTTAAATACTTATAATTTACCCCTAAATATGCCTCCTAAGAGACCATTATACATTTGTTTTTCAATTCCACTGTAATTTATGTATATATAAAAAAATAAATAAGTAAAAATAATAAATAAATAAAAATAATAAATATTGAAGTGATAACCGTGGTAACACTATGAGATGTTCTTATTACCACCATGCTATTGTACTATTCCAGATGATACTAAATGTTACATAATACTGTACTTCCTTAAGATAAATGTATAGTATATATCAGGTCCCTAAAAGAGAGCCCAGGTTCTCAACTGGCTCAGCCATGTTAATAATGTTATTATTATCTGGCTAAATAAACTGTTTCAATTCAAATGAAGGTGATTTAGCACCAGCACCGAGCAGTGAGATGATTGCAGGCATATTAACAATGTTTTTGTTTTCGTCTTTTAATAAATTATCTTAAGTGTTTTTTATTTCTTATCTCAAGCAACAATTATTTTCGTGTATACAGTATATTACTTTTAACCTCTTTACCACTGATCGAAAATGGATAATAGCGACACAATTGAATCACATTGATTTTAAGTAGTTTTCAGTCTTCGCCTGTGAGATGTTATCTGCGCATCAAGCATGCACAATGTTGGCTGACCAATGAGGTATCGATATTATCATGCAAATTTTTTTTCAACCAATCACATTTGGCAGCCTGGGTACGATTTTAATTTCATTAACCACTTTTACAATGGCTGTGGTGGAGGTCGATTGTCGTTTGTGCTCCAACGACTATTTTAAGTTTATTGACGAGTTTTACGAGAAAGACGATTATTCTATCCAATTCTTACGTATCCCTGGCCCTTCCACTTCTAAGGTATTGTACTTTCGGACATGGCGCGCCCCCCAAGTTTTCAACTACCGAAACATTTAGGTTAGGTTAAGCTAGGCCTACAGGGGGTCTGGGGGCGGTAAGGTTAGGCCTTCAGGAGGTCTGGGGGCATAGCCCCTGCTAGGAGTTAGGTTAGGTTTTGTTAGGACAGATGACTAGTTTTCTCCCCCACCCATAAACCCCAATTTCCCATTATTGTTGGGGGAGGAGGCTAAAACTAGCATTTTCTGCCAAAAAGGTGAGATTCGTTTAAAACACACCAAAAGACACTGGAAAAACACATTGGTCAACCGCTTGAGACTCATGTCAAGTAAAAATTTACTAACGTTTTTATTTTCGTCTTTAATAAATTGTCTTATTGAGATGCTTGCATGATCCAATGTATTGTAGATGATTGCAAGCGTATTAAATTTTTTTTTTTTATTTTCGTCTTAAATAAATTGTCTTGTGTTTTTCTACTATTTTTCTATCCCAAGCAACAGTTATTATCATGACGAAACGGTGACGAAACGGGTAAAGCAGTGGTTATGAAACGAGTTAAAAATAGTGAAGAAACGGGTTGGTGACGATATGGACAGACCCCAAATCCGACAATGAACCAGAACCAGGCCAATAAGGGAAGACATAAGCAATTCCATCATATGGCGAGTTAGGTTTGGTCATCCAAAAAAAGGAGAATGAAATGACTTATCCCGGGCATTAGGAACCTTGAGTACAGAAACAGGTTAAAGCAGCTTAATTTGCATTCCCTTGAGACAGAGTGAGGGGTGATATGATAAGAGGTGTATAAATGGAAGTCAGGGCTGAACAAGGGACATTTCCAAGGTACTCAAACTACCCAACCAGGAGCGAAATAGTAACAATGGTTTTAAATTAGACAAATTTAGATTTAGGCGGGAAATAGGTAAAGATTGGTTTGGTAATAGAGTAGTGGATGAATGGAACAAGTTACCAAATATCACCATTAACTGGAACACGCTGGATGTGCAATAGGGGTTGGGTGTTAACGGGACAGCCCAGTATGAACTAATAGGCCCACTACAGTTTCCTCCATTCTTATGTTCTTACATTATATTCGCTTGGCCATGATTTTTGTCGGTAAATGCCCCACCCAAACCCAGATAGCTAAAACAAATACACAAACACAGGCAATTTCAGACGGATATGAAGGTCAAACACACTAAACAAGACATAGTTTTGACTTTGTATCAGAGTTGTGTGCACTAAGGCTGTACAGTAAGGGTGTGTAAAGACATCTTCCCAGTTAAGGCCTAACACTACACCTCTGGCTGTAATAGTGTCACTACCACAATACCACAACATAAGTCAGTTTAAAAGAAGAAGATAACTGGTGTACAATACTTACTGTGTATAAAGAGGAGGTCACAACCACGTTACCTTCATCACTGTATATTTTGCGCCTCCATTTATCCACCACCACACACATGGAGGAACAATATACAAACATTACACTAATACACTTGCCATCACTAATCCAATTATCCACATGGCCCACACACCGCCAACTAACCATTCATTTACCGCATAATTGCTTACATTACTTATAAATAACACTTGTGATGTTCCTCACCTGTTATTAAGAGTTAGGTGTCACAGTCAGGCTACTGGAGGTACTGTTGGGTGACTGTGTGAGGGCGGCCACTGCACACGGCACCACCACCCGCTGCTGCACACGACACGCTAACAAGACGCCGCCACCTCCTGTTCGATTTCCTTCACTATACACAAGATGCGATGTTACAAAATTAATATTGTATCAGGTTTAAATTATAGAATAATTAATGTAAGGCGTTAGAAGTAGTCTATGTACATATTAGTTCACCAAAACATGTACAACATTATTATTGTATCAGATTTAAATTATAGAATAATTAATGTAAGGCGTTAGAAGTAGTCTATGTACATATTAGTTCACCAAAACATGTATTTAGAGGACAGACTGTTAACGATATCCGTGTGAGAAGTAGTATAATAAAAAAAATCTGATAAGTGACTGACTTTAAATCAATATTTGATAATCAAAATATTAAGGATTTGTATGATAGGTGGGAGTGACAATGTCAGTCAGTAGCAGTACGAACATGTCGCTCCCGGGTCATTCAGGACGAACTGGCGCGCGGGTCCCGACCAGTGTTGCCCGAGTAAATATACTCCACTTCCTACTTCTCTCTCTTACTCTTAACTCAAGTGTCTTTACACTATAAGAGTTAAAGAAATAAGTGTTATTCTAAGTGATAATCTAATTCCCGATAAAGAAAACCTGAAATATCATTTTCAGCCAACTGGTACGTCAAAACTTCAGCAAAGATTGAGGCGGTTTACTTTTATTCTACTGTACAGTACTTTTATCCTCTTCACCACTGATCAGCTCGTTAGCCGCTTGGGCGGTCGGTCACGTCTCTGTTATGCACTGTTGGCAAGTACTGGGCATGCACCGACTCCTGAATGTACCTGAACCTGCTCCAGTGTTGGTCAAGTCTTCTCTTGAAAGAGCTCACACTCGGTGCCGTCACAACACTCTCTGGTAGATTGTTCCAAGAGTTTACAACCCTCACTCCGAAAAAGTTTGCCCTCACAGTTTTCTGGACTTGCGGCTTCTTCAATCTTGAGCTGTGACCCCTTGTGGGGCGAGCGTCCGCCAGCTCCAAGTAAGGACACTCAACTGAGTAGTGCCCCCTGAGATGCTTATACACCTCAACTAGGTCCCCCCTTGCCCGTCTATGGTATAAGCTAGGCAAGTTCAGGCGCTCAAGTCTCTCAGGGTAGCTGAGGTGCCGAAGTGCAGGCACCAGTCTGGTGGCCCGCCTTTGAACATTTTCAACCAACTGACAGTCCCTAGCATATCTCGGGGACCAGATGGGGTGACAGTACTGCAGATGGGGAAGCACTTCACTCTTGAAGATCGTCTAGATATCTGAACGACCTTCTTATAAGACCCAATAATTTATTTTCGTGATTTACCTTCTTCTCGCAATGGCCAGAGAACTTCAGCTCATTGTCAGCATACACACTTAGGTCCTTCTCACATTGTCTCAAATAGTGTAGTTTCTTCACCCCGTTGGGACATATGATACGCCTCCTTACCGTTGGTACGCCCCAGGTGCATCCTCTTACATTTCGTGACATTGAATCTCAGCAGACATTTCTTCGACCATTCCTGGAGCCCACAGAGGTCCTTCTGCAGCTCTTCACAGTCCGCTTGGTTCTTGATTTCCCGAAATAACTTGGCGTCATCAGCAAACATTTGTATGGAGGAGTGTACAACGTCAGGCATGTCATTTATGAAACCAACAAACAACAGCGTGCCCAATACACTGCCCTGTGGTACCCCACTTATGACAGGTACGGATGATGATTTCGTACCATTAATCACCACACACTGCTTGCGGTAGGAAGTCTTCTATCCATGCTAGGACATTTCCCCGAATTCCGTACCCTTCCAGTTTGATTTTCAGCCTTTCGTGTGGTACACTGTCGAAAGCTTTGGCAAAATCTAGGTAAATATTGTCGATATTACCAGCCCGTTCCAGAATATGGGTCCAAATATCCAATACCTTGAGCAAGTGTGTTTAAATATCGTACTTTTTACGTTTACTTTAATCCTCTTCACCACTCATCGGCTCGTTAGCCGCTTGGACGATCGGTTACGTTGTGGGGTACGGGATATTGGTTCACACTCAGGATGAGATGGAGAAAGGAAACTCACAATGTGCTCTCTGTTTACATACTGTATTGGATGTACAGTGCAGCTTGGTGCTGGGAAGGCAGCATGGTTATAAGCGTTGAGTAGAGAGAGCTGGTTGGTGAGGGTGCTCAGAGGACCAGCTTGTGGGTCGCCATGGTCGCCGGCTGGAGCGGGAGCCGCCAAGCAGGAGCGGAGGAGGAGGTGTTGCTTGCTGGTGGCTGTAGGTAGAAAGAGGTAGGTCACCACAAGGAGAGGTCTTATATAGCAGGGGTAGGCGTGGCTTAATAGTTGACCTCAGTCATGTAAGGCGGCGCTGGTTGCTGACCTAGACCACGAGGTCGGCTAGTCAGCGACAACGGTGGTTGTAGGGAAGGAATCCACTACAACGTCTCTGTTACACACTGTTGGCAAGTACTGGGCATGCACCAGCTCCTGAATATCCTGGACCCACTAGCGTAGCTAGGGGGCGGGGACGATCCGCCCGGGCGGCACTTTTGGGTCTGCTCATCACCCATATCTGCAGCTACTGGAGACGTTAATCCATCCCTTTGTATCGGCGGCAAGTTAATCCTTGTCGTGTCTGACCTAACACCTGACCCACATCATCACGGCCACGTCATGAGCTACACCCTTGCTATGCGCCCCCCGCCACACACACAACCTGTAACCTGTTGAGGATTAAGGAAACAACTTCAAACAAGTACGCCAGTGAGCTCATGTGGTGTGGGTCAGGTGTTAGGTCAGACACGACGAGGATTAACTTGCCGAAAATTGCGTAAATTCAACAAAAAAAGGTAGAAAAATACACTTACTTTGAGGTGTGTATGTAGAAGGCTCCTGGATGATGATGATGATGGGAATTAGAATGGGGGTGGAGAAGAAGGGAGAAGAGAAGGCATTGGGGTGGAAGAGAAGTCACCCCATGGTGCCATTTTACCCATAAAATTTTAGTTCTCTTGGTGTAATTCAAGATTATTTTCTTTAAATCAACACTGCACTGCATTATATATTGTCAATATGTAAAATAATTTTCAAAATGACCAATAATTTGCTTGGAAACACAAAAAAAGCGTTTAGTTGAAGAGAGTCTCAAGCAAGATGTTACCTCCACTGAAAAGACAGAGAGACTGACGCCTGTTTGGTGTGTTGAGAGGCTGGATGGCGCGCATAAAACTAGTTTCATTACCTTCTATTATGTTCAATAATTGTTAAAATGACTAAAAAATTTATTATTAAACTTTTAAAATTATTGAATACAGCTGTAGTATTAACTTCTTGATATTTACTAAAATAGTAAGGAATTTAAGCCCTAAAACCGATTACTGTATTGGCGGACTAATACTACAGCTGGTGGACCGCCAATGCAAGCGAAAACATGTTGAGGTCGGCTTGTAAGAAACTCGTTAATCGAGGGATTGCTCGTTAACCGAAGTTAAGAATCTTATGGAAGGTAACTCGTTAACCGAGGCGCTCGTTAACCGAGGGACCACTGTAATCTAACTTCAGTAGCATTTGGAAATTCATGGCTATCCCCAGGGACAATATCATGGGATGCCATTCGGACTGGCAGACTCGACACTCACTTACTTAACAAGTGTTATAACAATAAAGACAGTTAAAGCTTTCAACATCACTCACAAAGGATCTTGAATGCTTTAACTGTAATCAGACATATCGAAGTTGACTCAAAACAATGGTGTTCTCTCTCATATTCAAATTCACTTTATAGAGAGGTTGGTTTCAGGAAGTCAGAGAAAATGGACGGCACCCTTGTAATGACCACGGTCGTACACGTCAGTTAACGTAAAATCAGACTATTCATATTACGCTCAATAGCCCACAAACATGTAGCTATGCCTTCTTTGTTGAGTCTCCCATCTGAGGCGTCCGTTTTCTCATCGCTACCAAACCAGAGTTATTATATTTTATATGGTGATGTTCAGGTGTCTGGGACTATACAGTCAGTTCTGCTATAACGCGATAGTTGTGTTCTTGTAAAATATCGTGTTATAGAAAATCGCGTTATAGAAATAACAGGGCTTATGGAGAAAATAGGGTTAGGTGCAGATTACTACTCGAAATCGAAAAAAATTAGTAGTTAGCCTAACACAAAGGATAGCACAGTCTAAATAAATGTTACATTCATATCTAATAATGAAATCATACAGTAAATGCAACACTTTACCTTGAAAAAATATGAATATAACTTGATGGGGGAGAAGGGTAATTTTGAGGTTGATAACATCGAGCTTCTCTTCAAGTGTTATAGCCTTTCTTTAACGATCATCACCGGGAATGCGATCACCAGAACGCTTCTTGGAGATATTCTTCTTTACCATATTCACAGTTAATACCACAAAATTGGAGAAATAGTAAGCAAAAATCGCGTTACAGCAAACAAGCGTTCGCGTTATACAAATATCGTTCCTCTATTCATAAATCGCGTTATCAAAACACGCGTTATAGCAGAACTCACTGTAGTTCTACACAAGAAAATTAAGAAAATAAGACCCTGGTTGTAGCTGCAGTAGAATTAATGTAAAAAAATTAATATATACAGGGAATGTTTTAAGGAATGTCATTTAATGTTAATAAATGGAACAATAGAGGTAGCTAACCACTAATGGTAAAGAAATAAAGTGAGACGATTGGGAACGCCAACGTATGAACAATAAGTGCGTACATGTGAAAACATATCGTCATTTCTCTACATAAGAATATGAAAGCAACACTTATTTACTCTTCATATATGTTTTAAATAATATTTATGACTGTAAAACAAAAATTTTACTCACCAATTGTGGTAAAGTCTAAAACATAAAGACAGCCATTGATGCCGTGTGAGTTTTTACTCGGATGACGACGTCATCAGGTTCAACTCTGGCTGAAGCTGTAGCTTTCCATAAAGCTGTTGTTGAAGCTGCTTATGATGCTGAAGTTAATGGTATAGCTGAAGTTGGTTTAGGCCTTCGAATAATAAAGCTGTTGAAAAACCTTGCACAGTTGCTTTCTTTTGTCATTATACATCTTTATGTAGAGGTCATTTGTGTTGTTTATTTTAATCTTAAGGCTTTGTTCTGTTAATGGATCCACTTCAGAAAATATGTTCATTGCTTGCTCCATATAATATCGACAGACCTCTAACCTTTTTCATATCGTTTTAACACATCTAGTTTTTCGACTAAGCTTATACACTTTCTATTAGCTTTTGAAACAACACTACCATCATTTACTTTCTTGCTCATGTTGAATAGGGATGTAAAACATGCCGTAAGAAACGTGAAAGTTTTCTCCTTTTCCTGTGCAGGTGTGAAAACAAAGGGCCCGCCAGCTGAGATTGTTTATACTAACAAGCCCGGTAGCCTCCGTGCACAAGGCATTTTTTTTTTTATAATACATACCAGGATTTAGTTATTTATATGAAAATGTATAATTTTTTCTACTTTCGTTGTAAATACGAAGAAAGTAATAGCATAAATTGAATTGGGTCCTAAATTAACCAGGGTCTTAAATATGAATCGTCGTGAGTAGAACCGTCATTATCGGAGGTCTTACAGCACAGAACATATTTAACTTTAATGAGTTTTACATTAACGATTCATCACAATAACGACAGTAATGAAATGCGACACCTCAACACATTAATGATACATTTCAACACAATAACGATCAATAGTACAAGTTGATAGTCACTCTGGCGACCATCTTGATAACGTCGATGAGCGGGGCGATTTGTTTTGATCAGAGCGTGTGAACAGGTGTAACTTACCTGTGGCTGTGTGGTGTAACCTGTGGTGTCAACATTCAGGAGGGCGATGACAGCACTGTTGATGAAGACTTACCTGTGTGTGATCTGTTAAATGATTTACCTCAAGACTTCACAGGCTTTGAGACTGAAGGATCAGTTGGTGGCGTAGCAGCTTTACCAAAACGTACTGCTTGAGTATTGTTCTCACAATGTGTGTTACGTATGTCACAAGAGAACAGGTACGTCTGCACCTAATAATGGCCACACGTAAACTGAGTGCAGCGCGGCTGGACGTGACAGTAATAACAATGATCTGCAAGATATGAAAGATATCTTTTTTTAAAGTTAAATAATTCTTTCCAAGATTTGTGTTGTTACTCAGATTGTGGAGGCTGTACAGTAGTTTAGTTAACGCATTACAAATTCATCCCGATTCCCATCATTTTTAAATCATCATTCCATAACAATTAGACAAAAGTTATTACACCTTCTTTCATCAAAACTTTTAATCATGATATAAGAAAAACAAACAAATTACATTGACTCCACATGATTTATTCCATAAAAATGGTATAGAAAGAACTTCTGTAATTCAACTAAAACACAGTGGAAGGAGCTCAAGGCTCTGTGAAAATACTATGTAAGTGGTGTCCTACTGTACTAGCAAACTATAAAGTGTGTGTATATACATATAACTTTATTATACACTGTGTATGTTAATACACAAGCTGCAATAAACAATGTTGTGTATGATGATCACTTTCACCAACACGTAATGAAATGGAAGATATTTTGTGATAGGGTACAGTATGAACAGTCAGGCTCAAAGGTTTGCTCCCTCCTAAACTGAAGCAGTATTGAGCCCAAATGAGATAAAACGGCACACCTGCACCAGACTACAGTCAGGGCAAGTCAGTTCGGAGGTTCATTCCAGTGACTCGGTTTCACCGTGGGAGCAAACTTTCATCTGCGACAAAACATAAATTTGTCAATATTTAACTTTAACTGTGGGGAGAGAACTTCACTGAACTTGATGAAATATAGCAAGTGCATTGTTTAAATATCTTGTCTATTTCCATTACTGTAATAGTTACCAGTAAAACACCTCAAGTACTGTACTGTACACTCTTCATATAATTAAGTCATACTAGTTCATGGAAGAAAGAAATACTGGACATGGATAATTATCAGGTACCACTGCATATTTCCATCAATCACCTGTTATATAACACATCACAAAGGGATCAACATGCTTACCAGAGACTAACACACCAGCATTATGTTTGATGGTTAAAATCTTTATTGGAAGTAAAAACTTAGTATAGTTGTTATACTTGATAAACACTGAGTATTTCCCCATGTTGGATATACACTGAACACCCAGCTGATATAACACAACTAGGGAACACTCCAGGTCTCACACACACTGCCGTGTTCATCACACAATCTACATCACCTCAAGTGTTTATTCAGTACATGTATTCACTACCAATATGTCTAGTTATTTTAGAAGGTGAATAATAATAATACAACCAATACTTATCAATGCATATAACAACTCTCAACATCAATAGTCTTATTTACTATAAGTTTACCTCTATACTGTACTATACTATCAAGTCTTTACCAAGCGTAGATAAAGCTAATATTGAAGATACTCTTAATCAGTATTTACAACAAAATAACAAATGAAATATTAAACAAAATAAAGTAAAGAGGACACATCATATTATGCATCATACACTTCCATTACCTTTTATTAACAAGTAAATAAATAGTGATACACAACACATACTGTACTTTATAAACCTTTCAACAATGTTGTCTTTCATGCTAATGCAATAACAATCTCCAATATGGATTTTAATAATGACTATCACCTTTCACAAGATAAGTGATGTACAAGTATCTGTAATTCTTATTTAATAAGTTCATATTGATTTGTTTGGCCCAAATAATTTTATGAAGAAAAGATGACGTGTGTGGTCCAAAAATTACCGGTATACTGCAATATTAGATCCGTCAGTCATAATGTAATCCAGAATACAGGATTATCCACATGACCTGAAATAGAATGAATATATTAAACCAAGCAAATACTGTACAGTATTAAATCTGGTTAAATTCATTAATCAGTTGTCTAAGTGTACAAGTAGCCAAATGGAGCCATCATGTACAGTATCACTCAAAGTTAATAAATAATGATGTTAGGAAGGCATCTCCTTATCACTTACCGTCACCCTGTTGTAAGCTGATTTGCTGAAAACTCTCTCCAGGAACAATACTGAATGAGTACCTTCTGATACAGATTATTGTTTTATTTCCAAGTTAAAATACAAATTTAATGACTCTTTTCTATTGAAGATGTCTTAGTTCTCATATGATGGAGTACCTCTCATTAGGCCTTCAGCAAATCTAATTAGACCACTGCACAGCATTCACTGACCAAGTGTTGTTCTTTTCAGAAGAATTTTCTTTAATTTTATTAATTTTTTAAAAAAGTTCATGTAAATGAGTGTAGGTAGTGAGGTGAGATGCACTGATACATGTATGTACGAAGGAAGGGCTCGACTGAGATATGTGCAGTACAACACCCATGCACAGATGTTCAACCACACTTACAAACACACAAACTTTCCAAACCTATGCTTTATTTTTCCAGACCTTTAAAAATATTTCTGGTGAATGGTAGTGCAGTCCAGAGCACGTCAGATTCCAAAAAGCAAATTCCAATGTACAGCTAAACTACTTAACAACAATTGAGGGCTTTGTCAAGGGGGGCTCAGCATGCTGGGATCTCAACAGTCAATCACCGAGGCCATAACCTTTACTTAGTAACTTTAGTTAAACTGTTTGATAATTACATATCTTTCCACAGTACTTCTTTTAAGAAGTTGTGTAAATTATATTTGATATTTCCTTGGAGTAAAAAAATACATGATGTACATTATAAAACTATTGGAGATTATCTTGTATAAAGTTACATACAGTAAATGTTGCATCGTACACACATTTAACTTTACGTGCTTGGCCTTGGGGAAAAAAGAACGAAGCAGTGAGTGCAGGAGCATATGGCTGGAGGAGATACTTCCACCCTCAGCTTCAGTTGCCGAGTGTACTGAGCAGGGGAGGGGGTGCGCCTCTGTCGGTCAGCACATCCCACCCGGGCTGCGATGTAATATGTGCACTATCATGTATAACTTCAGCTTTTTTATACTTTCATTATTTTTCCTAAATACTCTCTGCTAAAAACAACTTGACAAAGAGGATAAAGTAAACCTACAGCAGAGGTGATTGTGTAGTGCACATTTAAACTGAAATAGGCCTAACCAGTCGAGTTGCCAGGTGCGCTATTGACAAACTGCCCACTGCTTCCACACTTACTACCACGACCCACAGAGAATACACACCCATGCTCTTCACATTTCTTATTTTATAGCTTTATAGTACAGGTAAACCTCGATATAGGATATCCCATTCGACGATATTTCACTTTAACAATGGTCTTAAACTAAGACCATCTCGCTATATACAATAAAAAAATTCACTTTAACAATATCCATCGAATAGTCATTGATATTTTTCTATGTTAAGTCGGTGACATTTTATAAGAAAACAATACTTAACCCTATGCATCTTTACCTTCACTTCCAAGCCTACCCACGCACCACGGCCGAGTTTGGTTCTTCGTCGATCATAAACCCGTCACTGCAAGGCTCCACGAATACTAGCCAGCATCTTACATTGTACTTTGCATCTTTTTTTTCTTGTACCGTGAGAGGACAGACTAAGATTTAGATTGAACTATGTTACGGTGACTGTGAAGTTACTTTGTTTGGAAGTGTGCCATATATTCCAATTGGTAAAAGTTGTTAGAGTAAACTATGTTTCATCTCTTTTCAATTGAACTGAGTACAATAAATATTAAATATTTCGTTAAATAAAAGTGGTTTAAATGAGGACAGGAAGAAACATGTTACCTCTAAAGAAAAATATATATATTTATAACACAAACAGAAGGAAAAAATTTTTTCCACCAACTCGCCCACACTGTTGAGGTTGATCCAGCCCCATATGTTTACGGTCACGCGGCCGCTCATGGCTTCTTGATAAACACGCTGCCGGCCATAACGGGTGTTATCGGGTCTCCAGCAATGAAGACGGCTGTGGTTGTCCAGAAGTCCTGGTCGTCCCCCACATAATGATCAGTAAACTATAGTCTCCCAACCTGGTGTTGTTCTTGTAGCCTTTCCCTAACAGCAGAGACCCTGTGGTGGATCCCACTTCCATGGAGTCATCACTTAAGTGTACTAGCAAAGACCTCCAAGCGCAGCCACTCCTTCGTGCCCACCATATTGGTGAAAGGATGGTTGAGAATGTCTGCCACAATCCTCGCGTCATCTGCTGTGCTGGTCAGTCCAGGCCAGTGGTTCTTAACCGGGGGGGAGGGGATGCCCCCGAGTAATTTCCAAGGTGTGCGCGAACCCAGAGCCAAAATAAGGAATGGCCTAAACAGGTGTGTATCATCTTCATGGGGGCCTCGCTCACCACAGATACTTCAAAATGTCATAAATGTTAACTACGTCAATCAAAATGTAAAATTCCACTAAAATTGACTGAATTAAGGTAGTAATAATGTTGGGAAGTGTACGATAATTTTGAGGCTCCAGTATGATGATTCACATTTGAAAATTTGTCAACACTGACTGCAGCAGTTTCAAGTGCCAGTCGCCCGCGACAACTTTCTCAATTTTCCTATTTAATTCAAGAGGAAATTGTTTTTTAATTCTTAAATTTAGAATTTTATATGAAGGAAGGAGTGGAGATGAGGACCAACTGCTATAGGGGGCATGACCCTAAAAAGGTTAAGAACCAATGGTCTAGGCCATCCTGATCTGGGAAGACCTGTTGAATTACCAGACTCTTCATACCACTGTGTTGTCGATCTCGAGACTCCCATCTGTCTTGCAATCTCGCCGATACATAACCCAGCATTACACATTGACCTCTCTGGCACAGGACTGTATTTTAAGGGATTTTTAAGGGTAATTTTGACTATACGTGATTTTGGCTTTACACGCCCTCTTCAGAATGTAACCCCCGCGTAGGATGCGACACGACTGTACAACAATAATAATATCCAGTAATGTATACACAATAAGCCTTACCAAAAAACCAGCAAATGAAGTGACAAAACCTTCTTTGGTAAGTTCCCACATTCCTCCAAACTCTTCTTCATCAATACCTTGGAAGCTTGATGCATAGAAGTATATAAGGGCTGCATTAATAACACAAAACCTGCAAACAAAATTAGAGAATAATATTTGTTGAAAAATTAAATTAGTGCAGTACATTATAATATCTGTCAAAAGGAAGGATTGATCCTGAAATCCTGCTTTCTGTGTGAGCCTAAAACCAAGTAGCTTCCTATACTATACCTGCCAAAATTTGGAGTTTGACAGCACATTTTACCTCCTGGGTTACAGCCACTGCTCTCTGAAGATGGAGACTAAAATTAAAAGAGGCAGCATTTACAATTAGGGTTGAGCCTTACACCAATGTTATGGGCTGTCATCCTTGACTCCGAAGTCAATCTACTCATTTATTCTGCCACTTAGTTACAAGCTTAGCTAGAAAGCAAGATTTCAGAGCCTATCCAGCATTTCTAACGTGACTCCTTTGCCAAGCTGCTGCTCATCAGAGAAAGCCGACTAGAATAATGGAAGAATGAGGTACAGTACTGTCCTAACCATAACACATCCTCACATAAAACATAAGCTTTTGTCTCCACCATCAGTGTTGTCATCAATGTTCCAAATAAAATTAATCTCTTTACCAAGAATTTGGTAAAATTATGAATTTGATGTTGATTAGTGGAATATACTGTACAATGTATCACAAAGAACACTGTATCAACCCACGCTGATATACTGTAGAGAATTACAGCACTACCACAACTCTAAAGCAGTATTTTCTAGATTTAACAAATTAATTTGAGCCACCCCTTTCCGTTAAATCGAAATGTCTGCTAAATCGAAATTCCGTTATTTTCGCTCGATTTAACGAACTAGTTTGCTAAATCTAGTGTGATTCCATTAAATTCAGTGCCAAATGCGCTGTTTGGCGCGTGGGGTTTGTTTACATCCGGTCAGTCTGTGTCCTGCCGCCACCGTGTGTGTTGCTCACTGCTACCTCTCGGTCAACTGACTACTGTGCTTAGCCATCATGCTGAAAGTCTCTCCGAAGTCTCAGAAAGGAAGTGGTGGGGGAAGAGTCAAAAGCGTACAGCTATCAATTGGAAAAAAGTTTGGAAATTATAGAAAAAATTTAAAACAAACACCGAACGCTCTAGTTTATGGTAAGCTACGAATAATGTTTCTATATACATATCACGTGTCTGAGGTGTCTCCGTAGGTGTGAGCATATTAACGGAATTTATCTCGATTTAGCAAACTAGTTCACTAAATCGAGTGAAAATTAACGGAAAAATTTCCTTCCGCTAAATCGAGAGTTCATTATATCGGATCCCATTATATCGAGAGTATACTGTACTTTACAAGATGTTGCACAGCTTGTACTGTATATACCATTGAAGTCCACTTGATATATTTCATTACTACTGTATAACTTGACAAGTTACTTCACGGCCCTACACTTACCACTCACATCTGCGCTGCACACTAGAATTCAATGATAAGAGAAGATTACATTAGGGATTAGTAACCCTCCCTTACCAACTTAGAGAGCACTTAAAACTCCCATGTAAAATTGAGTTGGAGACAGGAAGGCCCTCCAGCCATAAAACTTGTTTTAACTTTGCTTATTGGCAACCACTACTATACAGTACACCAAGCCATCAGGTAATTACAGTTACTACATGTAAGTGTAGAAAATGGCCATAAAACAGTGATGCTGATCTCACTAAACTGCATGTCACAATTGGTTATAAAACATATGCACTGCTTTAGCTAAACAGTTACAAGAATATTTGAGGTAGAAGTACTTAACTGTATGAGTATTCTGCACCTGGGGAGCACATAGAACACAACTTTTGTCTGATTCATTTGTAGTGAAACTATAAGAAGCTGTAAGTGTGACAAATTGGAAATAATTTCAGACCAAAACTGCTCTCATTATACTGTAGTGTATAACCCAAATCTATTTAACTGATGTACAGACCCCCCTCAAGTTTCCTGGTGAAGAACCGAAGTGACCTTATGAATACTCTTCGAGGAGACAGCGTGTGGGGGACTCGTGTCCAAACCTTTGAATACCGTATACCAGTCAAACCACACCAGGTGCATTAAAAACCTGTGGGGCTTAACTTGGGGCGTGCACACCACGAAGGGCACGCATCCCCTGAAGGGGCATTTCAATTTTCCATGAGGCACAAAAACCGTGAAACTGGAGCTGCTGAGAAAATTAGTTCTTTGGTGATCAAGGTGGCAGCATGGAATCATGGTTAGCTCCACACAAGCTAGAACAACAGCACTAAATGCTCTCTCTCTCTCTCTCACAAAAGGACCAGATATCTATAACTGGATTAAAAAAAAACAATTTAGACACAAGAGGCTAATTTATTTACTGAGTTAGCTCATGACACTGTACAGTACTTTAGTGTCAACAGCATTGGGCCATACCAAAACTCTTGACTTAAAAAACAGAGGATAGCCGTCTCAACTTAAGAAATACTGACAATGTGACAAAGCTGTAAACTGGTCTTCACAAATGCCAAAGCAAATACAAATTCACTTATCTAATCCCAGCTAGAGTTGCTATATGCAGGAGAGATACATTCACACACATCAGTGAGGTGGCTGGGACCTAAGTGGGTTGTTACTGTTGTCCCAAGTTACAACCAGACTGGTGAGAGGAGCGATGAACATGGGACAATAACCTGCTTTACATGGCATCTCCTCTTTCTGAGAAAACCTTTTTTAAGGTCTCTTGTGGCAGGGAAAATATAAATATAAAATAACTTGATTAGTCCTTATTGCTATTGTAAAGCGATTAAGAGTTCTAACCCTACACATACAGTAGAGCACTCGGCTGGTTGTACAACTGTGTTAACACATGGGTAAACTGGGCTGCAGCTAATATACCCTCCTCAGGCTCACAGAGGTCACCACTCCACAGTGACTGAACAGTAAAGATTGCAGGTAATCTTATTAATGTTTAATAAAAGAAGAAAAAAATTGATTGGGAAAAGCCTGGCAAAAATTGGCAATTTCTCAATCTAAAATCAGCATTTTTCCCTGAGAGGATGTTTGGCAGCCCTGACTACAAGCCCTGGAGCAATCATTACCAGTCTGCAGCTGAACACCAACCAAAACATTACTATTAGACATGATTAAAGTAAATAGGGTGTTTTACATTCTTGAGTTTGTTCCTTGAAATTTCATAAAAACTGTTTGGCTATACTGTACCTAAACTGTATAGCACTGATATATCATACAGCTATGGTACAAAGCATAAACCTATGATTAATTAAACTTGTAAAAAAACAAGCATGATGTTAAATTTGATATGTTACATTACCAAGTTTTAGTCATGAATTTATTAAGCGAACATTTGAATTTTAGTGTTTGATTTGTACAGTTAATTGTGTAATTTGAAAATATAAATCTGATATATAATCTGCTGGGGTTTGGAAACACTGAAAAGTGAAGGTCATTGAAATTCCCAGAATTCTCTTAAATTACTTGTATTAATAGTATAGTTAGTTAGTTAAGGATGAAGACTTAACATGTTATAATAAAGAAAATATAAAATGCTAAATGTACAGCCATAGTAAAAAGTTTGCTCCCTCCCAAACTGAAGTTTCACTGACCCCAAATACTGTAGACAAACAACACACCCGCACCAACTATGGTACTCTCGGAGGGCAAGCTGGCAATCCTTGCAAGAATTCTCGACTTTCCTCGAGATGTATGTTGCTTCTCCACTCGGGATGCCTCGGTATGTGCTGACAGCATTGCTGGGGTTATACAGGGCGGTATGAGTGCATTTATACTATCTTCTACCAAAACTTTCACTTTACAATCATGGTTTGATCGCTCCTGTTCTCTTGCATGCAGGGAGAGAGATAGGGCGTATCAAGTTATGAAACTATCTCCTTCTCCTATTGCCCGCTCCTCATTCATTACTTCTAGGAATCGCTGTAAGGCTATTCTTCGAAGGGAGAAGCGGAATTTTATAAAAAGAAAGACCGCTGTCCTGACTGACTCTTCTAGTAAGTCCTTCTGGTCCTTAACCAAAACATTTGTAATAACTTCTGCACTCCCTCTATTCCTCCTCTCTTCCGACCTGATAACTCTATAGCCAACTCTCCCCCTGATAAAGCCAATCTCTTTGGCACCTTATTCTCCTCTAACTCAATCTTAGACGATTCAAACTCTATCCCTCCTACTCCTGCTACTGAACCTATGCACTTTCCTAAAATCTCCACTCGCAGGGTTGCTGGTGTGTTATCCAGGTTGGATGTGAGTAAGGCACATGGAACCGGACGGAATAACCCCTCGTGTTCTGAAGTTCTGGCCCCTGTGCTTGCTCGCCTCTTTCGCCTTGGCCCTCTACATCTCCAAAACATTTGACAGGGTGTGGCACAAGTATTTACTTTCTAAACTTCCCTCTTATGGTTTTCTCCCCAAATTTGTTCTCTAATTTCTAGCTTCCTTGAGAACCGATCCATGGTAGTTGTCGAGATTGATCTCTCGCTTTTTCTTTATATTTTTAATTTCTTTTTACCTGTACTCTTATTTTTTCGCCGCCCCCAGGCCCCGTTGTGGGTCGATGACCTGTGCCCGGGTGGGCTAATTCCCATAAAAAAAAAAGTCAGTTCAGAGACTCATTCCTGTGACTCAATTTCACCACTGGGAGTAAACCTTTGACCACGACTGTACAAATATAATCTCATTTGGCAAAAACAAAAAAGTTATTAAGTGATATGACCGAGATACTGTACTACAGTTAACTAGCTGCTCTATACAAATAAACTTAAAACTAGATAAAAAGTGATTAATGTTATCAATATATACTGCAACTACCTTTTTAATAGCAACCTAAGTTACCAATATGTACAGTAGGTACAGTATACCCGTACATATTAATAACAATTGTCAACTTACAGAAAGAGACCAATGAAGCCTTTGAGTGGGATGAAGCCCCACACCAGCCCCAACACGATTCCCAGCACTTGTCGACCCCAGTATATCACATCCAAGAACTCATCCTGTCAATAATTACTGGAGTCAGTCATCTTTTTGCATCCTGTCAATATTTACTGGTCATTCATATTTGTTAAAACAGTACAGTACAAGTATTACATTTATCAACAATTAACCCTTTAAATGGCAAAATATTCCTTAGATATTTTATTCTGGCTAACACCAAATGATTTTCGGCTGAAGGGAGCCCCTGCCCCTGCCTGCTAGGGGGTTAATAAGCTTCTTGATCCTGAAACACCTGGAGGACAAATGAAGGATTACACTTGAAATTCCACTCTATGACCAAGGCCAGAACTATATGCTTTGAGTACAGTATAGTATAATTATATGAGTACAAGAATTGCCACAGTTAATATTAACAATCAGTTAATTTCCCAAATCCTTTTAGTAACAATAGCCCCAAAAAAGGGTAATTAGAAGCCAAGGATTTATACTTCTCACACAAAAAGAGAGGAGACCAAGCCTCAACTTGACAGAAATAACAGTACAGTACATCACCAGTTGCTCGTGGAGAAGGTAATGTTAATAGTATTCCTTGTGAACCTGAATGTTTCACAGGGACAAAAATATATATATGGAGAGATGAATGACCATCTAAGACATTAGACTGTTGCAGGTGTAAGCTTGTGCAGTAGTTACCCTCGCCTATTATACAGAAAACAACACAAACTAAACTATCCGGCTGGATAATCTGGGCCGAATTTTCTAAACTATCCGGCAAATGCAATATCTACCCGAATACATAAAAAAATTCACTACTCAGTGTTTTGAAAAAGGGAACATAAGAGACATTACAATACTATACATATTAGTTTAATTTTACAAATTCAACAATTCTGTTCAAAAAAGAAAACTAAATTCTCTTAAACCTGTGACTCCAAAGAAACTACTACCAAAAATACAAAATTATTGTTTCGGTCATGCAACTAATTTCAAGTTGTTCAAAACACACCAATAACCATAATTTCAACCTAACCTAACTCATTATCCTAAAATTCAATGCATGACAGAAACGATAATACCAGATTCGTTTAAGTTCGAAAATGAAATTTCATTCTGTACTTCCATTTATATAGAGAAAGCAAAAAATACTTTATTCTCTTAAGTTTGTGGCACAAAATTATATTTGGTAAAGGTGTAGAAGAGGGTGACCGCCAGAAGGAATTGTCCGAATTGGTTGAAATTAATTCTACACTTAATATCATGATATAAAACACAAAAATGGAAACCACAATGACCTAACATACCCGACCTCACTGTTCAGTCCCCAAAACTTCTTCTTCCATCAATAGTTCATTAACGGTGTATGTAAGTTCCACCGTGTGTTTCACTACAACGATACAGCAAAGTATATTTTTTTAGCATTAAACTGTTATTATTTTACTGTCTAATCATCACTACATATAACACCACTCATCATCACTACATATAACACCACCCATCATCACTACAGATAGGTAAAGTAGTTATATTAATATCATGTATAGTAATAACACAATACTTCTCCAGTAGTCTGTATACATATGTAATTACTGTTTGTGTAAAATAATAACTTACAATTTATCTCTAATACCATTGACTGTTAGTGGTGACGAAACGGAATTGATATTGGTGACGAAATGGATCCCCCCCCTATCATGTTAGGGGTAGAAGGGGGGGGGATAACTAAAAAAAAAAAAATAGGCAATATCAAGGTCAGAACCAATTAAAACTACACTAAACAACACATAGTTTTGACTTTGTGAGAACTAGTATAAATTTCCCCGTGCTTTAGGGTAGAGAGAAGACACTATACTCACTTTGTCTGGCCATTGGGAGTTGCTGGTAAAAGCTCTATTTAATACTGAACCAAGACACTGACTTTTACCTACACCATTTCTCTCATGGGTGGCTTTTGTCTTGGTTGTCATAATTATTACTTAATGTTTAATAGTTTATAGAGACTAGTGGTATTCAGCCAGCTGTGGTAGAGTGTGGTAGTGTGGTGGAGGCCTGCTAAGTACTACCAGCAGTCTCAGTAAACCCTTCCCACGTACACATGTCTAGCTACTCTCATTTAATTACGGCCACAGATGTTTTATTTATTCATTTACTTATTTATTTTCTCTATTTAATTTATTTCATTCATTCCGTACAACAGCCGGAGATAAAGAAGGTAGTTTTCTTCTAATTATTCTCCATAAACTTCTATGTTCTCCTGCCAGTGTTTGCTGCTCCGGCTACACAAAATACTACATATTATTTTATTTATTATTTCAAACTATTATAAAAAAAATCGACCAACTATAAATAATAGGTTGTAAAATTAAGGATACAATGAGAATAAAATCACTTCTAAATCAATTAGATGATAAAACCAGGACCTCAATGTTTAACAGTTATTAAACACCTCGAACAATATAGGATGGAGGTAAGGAGGGAAATTCACAATGGAGTTTTCTATATATATATATGCTGATAATCACAAGGAAACACTAAGTTCCCAAGCACTTTCGTGTAATTCACATCTTGAGGGGTGAGTACAGACTAAAATAGAAGTGCAGAACAAGTTATATATATATACAGAGGAGGGTGAGAACAAGTCCACAGAGGTCAAGTATAGGTAATGACCCTACTAATCATAATAAGAAGATTTGTAACCAGGTGAGAAGGTTGGGTCAGTTTTCCCTCTGACCTGACTACCGACCGCTGCGGTGCTTTTGTAGAGGTAGGTCACCACGAGGTCAAGTCTTATATAGCGGAGGTAGGCGTGGCTTAATAGTTGACCTCCGTCATGTAAGGCGGCACTGGTTGACCTAGGGGAGGAATCCACTACCTGTAACTGAGGGAACACCTTCCAACACGTTTAATATTTTCAATTTGCATCTGGGCGGTGTGGACTGTGTAGTTGCTAGCAATATGACTTACTTTCTTGCTGCTATTCAGTTTATAAATGACAGGCAATGGGAACGATACAGATAGATGAATACTTATCATTTTGTTTAATTATGCACAGTAAATATACCATTGAGAGTTCTCACCAAATCCAAATTCGTCTATATGAAAAATAAATATAATTAAAAATTTCCTTGGAGAGCAAGACAGCCCTTGGGAGGGGCAAGCCAGGTCTTGGGGTGGGGGGGCAAGCCAGGTCTTGCAGGGGGGGGGGCAAGTTCCCCTTCAGCAACCCCCCCTCAAAAAAAAAATGACGCCCCTGTCCAAGAGGACATTACTCGGTCGAATGTCCATACCTGGAGCTGGAGGACGCCCACCCCATAAGGGGTCACAGCTTTGGGTTGAAGAAGCCATAAGTCCAGAAAACTGTGAAGGCAAACTTTTTGGAGTGAGAATTATAAACTCTTGGAGCTATATGCCAGTGGGTGTTGTGACGGCACCGAGTGTGAGCCCTTCAAGACCAGACTTGACCAACACTTTTTTTTTTACTTTTCACTTTTATCCTCTTCGCCACTGATCGGCTCGTTAGCCACCCGGGCGATCGGTCACGTCTCTGTCACGCACTGTTGGCAAGTACTGGGCATGCACCGGCTCCTGAATGTACCTGAACCCGCTCCAGTGTTGGTCAAGTCTGGTCTTGAAAGAGCTCACACTCGGTGCCGTCACAACACTCTCTGGTAGATTGTTCCAAGAGTTTACAACCCTCACTCCGAAAAAGTTTGCCCTCACGGTTTTCTGGACTTGCGGCTTCTTCAATCTTGAGCTGTGACCCCTTGTGGGGCGAGCGTCCGCCAGCTCCAAGTAAGGACACTCAACTGAGTAGTGCCCCTTGAGATGCTTATACCTCAACTAGGTCCCCCCTTGCCCGTCTGTAGTATAAGCTAGGCAAGTTCAGGCGCTCCAATCTCTCAGGGTAGCTGAGATGCCGAAGTGCAGGCACCAGTTTGGCGGCCCTCCTTTGAACATTTTCAACCAACTGACAGTCCCTAGCATATCTCGGGGACCAGATGGGGTGACAGTACTCCAGATGGGGAAGCACTTCACTCCTGAAGATCGTCACGAGGGACGGACCGTCTAGATATCTGAACGACCTTCTTATAAGACCCAATAATTTATTTGCCTGATTTACCTTCTTCTCACAATGGCCCGAGAACTTCAGCTCATTGTCAACATACACACCTAGGTCCTTCTCACACACAGTCTCAACTAGTACATTTTCTTCATCCCGTTGGGACATATGGTACGCCTCCTTACCGTTGGTACGCCCCAGGTGCATCCTCTTACACTTCGTGACATTGAATCTCAGCAGCCATTCCTTCGGCCATTCCTGGAGCCCACAGGGGTCCTTCTGCAGCTCTTCACAGTCCGCTTGGTTCTTAATTTCCCGAAATAACTTGGCGACATCGGCAAACATTTGTATGGAGGAGTGTACAACGTCAGGCATGTCATTTATGAAACAAACAAACAACAGCGGGCCCAATACACTACCCTGTGGTACCCCACTTATGACAGGTACAGATGATGATTTCGTACCATTAATCACCACACACTGCTTGCGGTCGTGTAGGAAGTCTTCTATCCACGCTAGGACATTTCCCCGAATTCCGTACCCTTCCAGTTTGATTTTCAGCCTTTCGTGGGGTACACTGTCGAAAGCCTTGGCAAAATCTAGGTAAATATTGTCGATATTACCACCCCGTTCCATAATATGGGTCCAAATATCCAATACCTTGAGCAAGTGTGTCAAGCAAGAGCGCCCGGCTAGTAATAAGAGGATAAAGAGGATTACCTAGTTTGAAGTTCCCGGTTAACGTTAAGGGGACACAGGGACCGGGGACCAGGGGCGAGGAACGACCCTTCACGTCACCCCAGTTAGTCCACGCGGGGTCTGTTAGGTGTAAGTCTCAATATAACCTCAGTTATTTCTCTCTGATTTAGAACAAGATCCTCATTAATGTTCCTTAAATCCCTAAGAGTGTTTAGTAAATGAAGACTTAAGTAATTCTTGTAGATGAGAAGTATGATTAGTTAGTAATATCCAGTGGGAATTTTTGATCATCTGCGCCGGACTTTTATCAAGGTAGAAATATCTATTAATATTTCTACTGGACACATGGTTGATCTAAGGCAAACTTTAGATGCATAATTAAGTTTTTTTTATTGTTAAGAATCGAATTATGTCTTGGTGATAAGTGTGTTGTATGTGGTTAATGAACTACACCTACGCAGTGGATATTTTACCGTGACTGGCACCTACAAAGGCTATTTTACCGTGAGTGTGCTCTGATTGGCTAAGTACTTTCTGTTTAATATGATGGAGTGTCAATTAGTACACAATTACGAGAAACGTGGATAAGGTTGGTTTTAATATATGAATAGAGTGAATATTGGGTGGCATATAATCAAGTAGTTATGTTAGTCATACTGGTAACATAACTAACTGTATATGAGTTGGCCAATATTCTCACTCTATTCTCGCAGTTTCCTCCATTCTTATGTTCTTATATTCATAGTGTGAAATATGTACTTGTAGTGCAATGTTTGTGTGATGGAATATCAGACTTATGTAATGAGATGTAACTATTTTAAAGCCTGCATTCCATATCCCTATTTCACTGCACTTTCGGTATTATTTTACTTTCAGACATAACGCTCCCGAAGTTATAAACTACATCCCTATTCTGAGCATTTTGAACCCCATATATACCAGGCGGAAATGGATAATGGCGACACAATTTAATTTAATTGATTTTAAGTAGTTTTCAGTCTTCGTCTGTGAGGAGATGTTATCTGTGCATCACGCATGTGCAATATTGACTAGTGTCATCCATTCGTGGCCAATGAGGTATTGATATCATCACTCGGATTTTTTTCTACCAATTGCATTTGATTTTTTTCAAAGGAAACAGCCTGGGTACGAGTTTAATTTCATTGACCACTTTCATAATGACCGTGGTGGAGGTTGGTTGTCGTTTGTGCTCCTACGACTATTTAAAGTTTATTGACGAGTTTTACGAGAAACACGATTATTCTATCCAATTCTTACGTATCCCTGGCCCTTCCACTTTTGATAGGTTTGATTTGCCTGTTTAAAAGATTTTGACAGATTATTTCTTGGGAAGAAACCCCGCTGGAAAACCCAAGTGAGAAAACTACAATTGATGGGGTGAATGTGTGCTAATCTGAGGTAGAGATCAGCCTTTCTTGTACCCCTGTATTCAAAAAGTTTTAACTGCCGAAAGTGGTATCTTTGTTAGCCGGAACAATTGGTGCAGAGCGCTTCTGGGATTGAGATATTTCTGGGTAACGAGACGACTCTTAAAGCTGGGAGAAAAATCCCCCATCGCCGGAATTATCCGGGTACATGGAAAATTTTCTCGGAATTTTCCAGAAAATGTGCCCCTCAGAAAATTTCAATTCCGACTATCAGAGGGTTCCGGTTAAGAGGGTTCTGGTAAAGAGGGGTTCCGGCTAATGGAGATATTACTTGCCTAGTTACTGTGAATTTAAGGTTAACGTAATTCATATTAACTTTTTACGTCCAGTATCATCTGTCTGTCACCTGGTAGTGACTAAAAACACTGAATTCAATAATCCTAGAATGTTCCATTTCAATTTACTGAGGGTAGATCCCTTGCCTTCCCATAAGTCCTTTACTGTATAGTATTGGAAGTTAATGACTTTGGTAGCTATTAATATTACAAACTTTGAATTTACTTAGATTAAAAAAGTAAATACTGTAGGTATTAAAATAATTTTTTTATTCTTCAGAACACCAAAAATGGCTTTAGAACTTGCTCACGAAAACATCTGGTTTGACAAGTGGCGTGCTGATGATGCAGAGCGACAGTTTTATGAGAACAAGGCTCAGGTGGGTGTTGTAGTGCCTTATATATAATTTGAATTATTGTATGTATAAACATTAGGTCATATGTTGATGTTCTAACCAGTTATTTAGCTGGCCCCAGATCCAATTCTACCATTGCACTACAGTGGTCCCTCAGTTAACGAGCACAATCCATTCTAGAAGGTTGCTCGTTAACCGAAACCATTGTTTCAATGGGTATTTGGGTAATTGGTTCCAGCTCACCGAAAATTGCCTAAATTCAACAAAAAAGGTAGAAAAGTACACTTACTTTGAGGTGTGTTTGTAGAAGGCTCCTGGATGATGATGATGATGATGGGAATTAGAATGGGGGTGGAGGAAAAGGGAGAAGAGAAGGCATTGGGGTGGAAGAGAAGTCACCTCATGGTGCCATTTCACCCATAAATTTTAGTTCTCTTGGTGTAATTCAAGATTATTTTCTTTAAATCAACACTGCACTGCATTACATATTGTCAATATGTAAAATAAATTTCAAAATGACCACTAATTTGCTTGGAAACACAGAAAAAAAAAAGCATTTAGTTGAAGAGAGTCTCAAGCAAGATGTTACCTCCACTGAAAAGACAGAGACAAAGACTGGGGACGCTGTGACGCTCCGCGAGTGAAAGCGTAGCACGCCAGATGAGAGAGAATGATGCGCCTTACAAAGTAATCCGTGACGACATTATACCGAATCGGCGGGAAGTTGTCCGAATCATGGGTGTCTAAAGAGTAGTGACGTTATAAGGAAACAACGTTGTTGGGGGCAACGTTGAATGAGGACTTACTGTACCTGTAGTGGGAGTGTGTATAGTGAGACTGCCTGTGCTGTTACAGTATTTAACTTGCCTGTGCTGTTACAGTATTTAACTATTGTGGAGCAAGATTTTATTGAGTGTGTACATTGGACACCTGAGTAGCTCAGCATTGTCTCCAAAATAATGTATTTTGCCTGAAGGGATGTAGAGAGGTCATTAATAATTGGATAAAGAAGAAAGTAGGAGCAAGAAATGAGCCTGGAGGCACAGCAACATTGGTGGGAAATTAGTTGAGTTTAAACTATCCACAGCAGAATGGATGTTGCAGTTACTGAGAAACCAAAATTAAAGAATTGGAAACTAATTGGAGAAAGTTTGGTAAGGAGGTAACATGGGCAACAAGGTAAGATTTGTTAAAGTTGATATATAAGCCAAGTTAGTTTTCTGTTTTGAAATAAAAGCATTTGTGGAACTGACTTAATCTCTCTTGAGGATGAATCTGCTGATAACATATACTGCATGAATATTTCCTTCATATCTGTAAATTGCTGTAAAAGTATTTGTCAAATTATACTGGTACTGTATCCCTTAAAACAACCCACGGCATTGGTAAATCTGGCAAACAAGCTAGAGCCTCTTTTTAATTATTTTATAATTAAATAAAATTCTAGATAGAGTACTTGTGTGTTACTGTAGCATTTACTAATTACCATCTTGTTATTTATCAGGTACTGTACTGTTTTAACTAAAGAATGTTTGTGATACAGAAATTACTCTTTAATGTTATGTTACATGTTAGCTAAAGAGTATCCCTCCCATTTTTATATAGCCTGCCATAGGATCACCCTGTGTGAGGCAACCTTGCACAGGTAGGCCAGTAGGGGTAGTTTCCAAGGTAAGGTTGAAAGACATTCTCTAACTTTAGTTTGTAAACTGAATTATTTGTTTATTGACTAACACTTGGGAATACAGAAAATATAGTTGAGTTGGATTCATTAATTCAACACACACACACATCCCACTGCTTGTTTGAGTGACCTTGGTCTTTGTGGCCCCCCCATTTTTTTTTTTTTTTTTTTTTTATAGTGGTGGTCAAAGACCGTCTGAGTGCCCGGGCGGTTCAAATGTTGGGGTAAAAACAAAGACAAAAAAGTCTTATGAATATCGAGTTAGGAAGAAAATGAAAAAGTACTCAGATACCAGCTTAGTGTACATTAAGCTCCTCAACTTTAATTTTAAGGTTGGTTTTCTATGTTTATGTTGATTAACTAATAAATTATTCTCTTTCAGCAATAAAATATAGGTTTATGTGGGTAAAATAGGAAAAAATGAGACTTTAGGTGTGGCCCCTTGGTACTAATTAGGCTTTTTCCCATTGGATTAAGACCTCTGGTTTGGCGAAGTTTTTTCAACGCTAATTATTCGCCAAACTGGAGGGTTTACTGTACTGTATTGTGTGTGTATACAGTACCTTGACTTCAGTGGGTACATGATAATTACATTGACATTCATAAAATATTGATACTGTAGATATTGCTAACCTTTCGCTCAACACAATGAGGTGAATGTCTAGGGCAGAAGCAGGGTGCTTCAGATGTTCAATTTTACTTACCACAAAAAATTCAATCATCATAAGAGGCTTACAGTTCCTTAAACAAAATAATTACACTGGACTTACTCTGCAGACTTAAACACTGTAATACTATATTTTCAGCTTACTTTACATTCATTCATGAAATGATGCTGTCTGTAGCTCAGAACAACATGTGCTCTATTTGAATTTATTCCTATTTGTACAATTTATATGGTTAAGTTTTGTCCCAAGTTTTTTAAAATTCAAATTGTTGCAGATTATAGTTGATTTGTATGGGATAGAGGGAAGCATTATTTAACACTGTTGTACAAAGAGAAGTTTGTACAGCCTTTTAATTTGATGTATGATTGTGTTTTAAGAAGCATTTGGCACCTGAAGTGTTCATGTAGGTGGGTATGGAGACAGTACATGCTGTACAGTTATACAGTATGTACAGTATTTTATGATAGTTTTGTTATGTAATTTGGCAATGATGCAATTGCTTTTCTTCTGTAGATTTCAGTATAATTAAGGTTTTGTGTGCAAAGGGAATCAAATAATGATACTTCACTGTTTTAGAGGAATATCTTGTTTTCTTTTATTCCGGTGATGACTTTCTTTTGCATGATTAAAGGCCCATCCATACTGAATGTAATCTACCCACACGGGCAGATTTTTGTTTATGTGCTCCGAGAGTGGACGTGTTCTAAAATTATATCGTTGCCTTGATAAATATGTTTTTTATTGATATATTTTAGGACGAGGAAGATATAAACCAAAGAGTGTGGGTTCACGAAACACTGAAAAAAAGAAACATTCACTCCCACAGGCACCTCACTGTGAACAGAGTCATTTGATAACTAGAGAAGCTGTCATTTTGCTCCCCATACAGGCAGATCACATCCAGTGAGGATGAGTGTTTGTGCTGGCATATTTATATTTTGTTGTGTAGTTGCTGGTGTCTTCAAGAAAAAACCCAGGGGATTTATAATGGGCTGGCTGTTACAACTCCTCTCCTACAGTATTTCTAGTATTCCTTCACTGACCTATCAACCATCCTATCTCTTCCTCATTTGATGTAATACATTAGTTTAAATCACTAACATTGCAGTCCCTGACCCACCAGTCCCTGCCACCTCTGCCATTATCCCCTCCAAATCATCTGAGAAAGATCACCGTGTAATCTAATTATACTGTAGATTGTATATTCAGTGGGGAAATAGTGTTGAACATTTAAAGATAATTTTTATTGCTTGACTTAACCATGGATCTCTTGTTAATTTTTAAAATGAACCAGGTTTGCAGCTCATAATCTATAGATAAAAAATTCAATTGCATTTATTCTTAAGCTTTTATCTCGATTCCTTAGTGTGGGGAGGATAATGAAGGTGAAGTATTAGCAGACGACCATCAACACATGGTATCCTCTTGTGTGGAAACAGTACAAGTTTCTACCATTAATATACCTCAAGAGTGTGAACCATCACACATCATATGCTCTCAAGAGGAACAGAGTGAGGTTGTCAGATGAAAGGCATGATCAAGGCTCATTTTAACCGGTGTCACATTGCTACTTGATGTGGAAGCTTGTGCATTTTGTGATCGTGTTTTTGTGTGTCGATTAAACCAACGAGTCCATTAATACTAGCTGCAATTGACACACCCTTCATTTGTTAAATATATTGGGTTTTTTGTTAAATTCTGAAATAGGATATTATTATAAAAAATAAAAATAAAGTTTGAAAGGATATAAAGTGAATTTGTCCATCTGCCTGTCTGTGTCAAATTTGGTTTTCGCTCGATAGTTCAGCTCAGTTCCAATGGTTTGAATTCAACTTTGATACGAAGTATTTGATGGTAATTTCTGTCTTGGGATTATAGGCCACGTTGCTAACCAAAGTGATCCGTGGGGTCAAGCCATATTTGGTAGTTATGTGGTTTCTCAAATTTCAATTTCTTTCATTTCACTTATTAAAATGAGCCTAGATATTTGATGGTGTGAACGGAGTGTAATAACTCACAATGGTATACCAATGAACTAACATTAATTGATTTTTTCTTTTAATATTGTTTATTTAGTTTTGTTGTTTACAGATTGTCTGGTGATAGATTGTTCATTGATGTCATTTTGTTTAAATTTGATTTATATACTTGACAAATTTAAACAATGATCTTTTGAATGTTTAACACACTTCTCACATTACCAGTACAGTATATATTGCTATCATGTACAAAACTTGACATTTTTAAAGCCCTTTTACAATCTAGACTTAATTCTTCTATACTGTATTACTGTAAATCTTCTTTGTAAGCTAGGGAGTGGAGAAATCTATACTTCTTAAGGAGGTGTCTGTCAATTTAAACTCATAATTGGAATATGACATTTATTTATCGTACAAAAATCGTAAGCTGTACCTTTAGACATGATCACTGTTGGTATAAATAATATGATGAGATCCATGTGTGTTAATAATGTGTGATTCATTAATGGTTAAACCTGTATGAGTTATTAAGCTTTCCAAGACAAGATGGACATACATGATACATTGGATCCCAAGTAAGTATAATAGGCAGGTCATTTTAGCTGGACTGTTGAACATTGGTTGGCCCCTTGAGGTATACACTGTTAGTACCATACTAAAGTTGAGGTCTCCATCAACATTACCAGTTAGTTTTAGTCTGACATGTTTCACACATAATTATATCCTAGGAATTTTTTATTTTATGTATATATATATATATATATATATATATATATATATATATATATATATATATATATATATATATATATATATATATATATATATATATATATATATATATACAGTATATTTTTTTTATTGTTGAAATTTTCATTTGTGTGGCACAATGGATGTTCAGGGTTCTCAAAATGTGTCTGAAACTTCAGTGTCTAATCTTTAATTGTGTTGTCTATGTAATTCTTGGCTAAAATTTGGTTTGCATAATATAAAGCATGTATGTGAACACCACAGACATTGTACAGTTATGTAAGTCATGTCCCGATAAACATGTACTAACCCCCCCCCCTCCTGCCCCTAATGGCAGGCTTTTGACTCTCCAGTTGCCCCAGTGGTACAGCTTGGCACCTCTTATATTTTTAAAGGGTCTCTTATTTCAAGTGTTTTTGAGAACCCTGGATGCTGATGGTTTAAAAAAAAAATTCACTGGTGTGCAGTGGTTTAAGCTGTGTGTAGTTGATTTTCTTTCTCTCCATAAATCTTCTTAACTGATGGTACTCTAGAAGGAATGCTATATTTAGTTAGTTATGTTATTGTGAGGTGAATGATACTAACTTACCTTCAGTTTTGCCTTTCTACATGATTTGCAGAAATGACTTTCTCACTAACCCCCCATATTTTTCCTTGCTGTTTTTCTCTCTCCGTCACATACTACCCACACTCTTGAGGGTTTTGGCGAGGAAAGATGAGTGAGACACGTGGATTGATGCCAAATTCAAGTGTTAGCAACTTTCAGTTCATATTTACAATATTTCATTATTTTATTAATTTACAAACAACATTACAGGTACATTTCAAGATACAAAATTTTTAATATTGCCGTATAACTGTACAAAAGCACTCCACAGGACAACCCTCCATGGGATCCCTGTATATTATTATGTTATGTAATCATGTACAGTGCTGTACTCATCAAAATTTCACAATCGAGAAATTATATTAGCTTTGATTTATATTAATATGAGTACAATATGGAAGAGGATTTTGGAGGGAAAAGCTGGACAGACACTAAGGCCTCAACTGTGAAGGGAGGATAGAGAATACAGTACAGTGGTCCCTCTAATAACGAACTCAATTATTTCCTCGATTCGTTCGTTAACCGAAAATTTCGTTAACTGAATCTATTATTTCAATGGGATATTGGGGAATTGGTTCCAACTCACAATAATAGTATACATACAAAGTACTGTATACCGGTAATAGAATTAACAAAATATTAAATATAGACTAAATACAGTACTGTACTGTACAGTATACTGTATAATAATAAATAAAAAACAATAGATTACTATATTTTAACTTACTTTGAGGTGTGTATGTCGTATTACCGGCAGCTTTGTTTACATATCAAACAGCTGATTGTAGAGGCGGGTGATGATGACATGCCATATTCTTTACAGAGTGCATTGGTTCTAATGCCTTCTTCATGTTTCATAATATTTTCTGTACAGTACTGTATATTATCAATATGTGAACTAAATTTCAGAATGACCAATAATTTTAATGTAAAATGCAAAAATATTCAAGAGACCAACAAATTGGATGTTCACTCCACTGTAAACAAAGTTAAGCTGAGAAGCGTTGTTGGGTGATACAATCAGCTGATGGGCACACAAAAACTGTTCCCTGTACTGTATATATTATCAATATGTTAACTAACTTTTAGAATGACCAACAATTTTATATAAAAAATGCAAAAATATTCAAGAGCACAACTTTCTTGATATTTACTCCACTGGAAACGAATATAAACATAGAACCGATTACTGTATTGTCGGACTAGCCGATCAACTGATGCACACAACAAAGCGTGTTTCTCGTAAGGCTGTCGTTAATCTAAGTTTTGTTCATTTATGGGAGCTAATTTGTTAACCGAAATTTCGTTAATTGAACCGTTGGTCAATCAAGGGACCACTGTACTAGTACTTCAGAACTGTGGTAGGAGCAGAAAGGTGGATTACCTGCACAGTATGTGTAGTGTATTTAGGAAAAAACACTGACAGAGACCCTTACTTCTCAGTTTTTAAAGGGAAATTGAATTTAGTTTCTACTGTACATATTGAATACTGATGATTCCAGATTGCTTTGAAGTGTAATTTGAAGAGGGAGGATTTAAATTTGAATAATTTCACATTTACTTGTGTTATATAAACTTGTGCATTTCTCTGTTCTGTACCGTTCATTTTAAGGTGAGCATCATTGACCGGTGAGGTTCATTTTTGGTGGCAAATTGATTGATTCATATTAATTACATAGTGTTGTCATATATATCGCATAGTTTGAGAAAATCTGCATACTGTATATACCTGTCTCTAGAAATGACAAATGCATATAGTAATCCTATTAATTTTTTCAAACAGCCACAAACTAATGCTACATGTATACGTATTTGTTATCTGTAAGAGTCTATTGAAAGGGATCTTGATAAAGGGATTAGATCTTGAGCTGGCTGCCTTTGTCGATAAATTATCCTTGATTTAACCATTATTTTTATGAGTGGATAAAAGCCAACAAAACTCTTGGCCTGCAACCTGCCCTCATATGAAAGGATGGTACGTGTCATAGAACAGGATGGAATTAATGCACTTATTCGTGTGGGTTGTTTTAAGGTCAGTCTACCCAGTATTGCTTATAATCCACAGTACTGTATACTACATTTATATATTTTTATATTTTTATTTTGACCTTTACAGAAACACAGATCAAAATTTTTCAGGCACATTCATCAAATCTTACTTACAACACTAGAATTGCCATTGTGTTGCTAAACTAGTTTATCTAGAGATGGTCTTTCTTGAAAAAAAAATTTAAATAAATTTCCATGTTTTGCAGTTCTTCATCTACTATAATTCTCAAGGTAGGGTGCATTTTTTGCCTCAGGGTAATAGAGGCCACTTTTCATATGCTTTTGCTCTGAAGATCTAACAGTGGTTTCCTGTGTCTCCCAGGGAGGTTCGGGCCTAGGATCCCTGGTCAGTCAGATTGCCAAGGCACGGCAAGAAATACAGAATTCCCTTGTCTCTGTGAGTAGGTCCTCAAAGTGAACTTCTTAATGGTATATCATGTTTCTGTAGGTACATTGTTGCTTTGTGCTGGGTAATGTTGTTTTAGGTCCTTCTGATTATTTTCTTCATCATACTGGAGACCAATAGTAGTTGAGCTCTTTAGGCATTATAAATACACCTGATTCACTTGCTATGGACTGTAATTGCATCAAGCATGTTCACTGTTGCATGAGGGTGAATGCATATTGTTAAAGAGACTAATTTTACCAGCATGAACAGTTTTAGGTCTTGCCTGTTACTGCATGATCTGGGATGTTTTAGGATTACAGATGTTTATAGATGGTGAGTAACACTGGTAGGGGCAGCATAATAAGAGACATGTGAATTTAGGGTAAGATGCTGTAGTGTGTGTGGAAGAGGTGAATGGTGTATCTGGACGAAGAGTGATATGAAAATGGGTTGAGGAGTATCAGTGTACAGTGATTAGGGATGTTTAATTAAACCTTAAATAATAGGGAGTTTTTTAGGTAGACTATTTGCTCTAATGGGGAAAGTTGAGGGTTTTAAAAAATGGGTAAAATTATGAATATTTTCTTGTAAAATTGACAAGTTTCTTTCACTGAATACTGTGGTGTAATATGATTTCTTGTATGCTTAACAAGAGCCATGAACAATGGGTGGGAAGATAGGTGTATCTGACAAAGTGGGAGGAAGGGGGATCAAGACCTTGCCATGTGCTCCATCTTTGAACCTGTATCATTATTGATACATTGTCTGTATTTTCTGGCATGATCAGCCTCTTATTTTATTTATTGCCAGGTCAAATTAGAGCATTGAAATACATGTATTTCAAAAATGGTATTGTTGCGTAATGTAAATAAATACTGTAGCAACCGGCACTCGGCCACAAAATATGAATATTTGACTGCAAAATTGAAAAGCGCTACAGTAGTAATTGAGGTATCCGGAAATTTAAGAATGCGAATATTGCTCCACTTCATAGATGATCACTGTCGCTGCGAACAAAAGGTGTTCATCTATTTACAATTGCTGTTGTTTAAGGGTCAAGTATTTTAACCTAATTTTATTGACACCAGAATTTTCCTCCAGATACCTTTATAGAGTACAGTACAGTACAGCACAGCACAGTACAGTACAGCACAGCACAGCACAGTACAGTACAGTACAGCACAGCACAGTACAGCACAGTACTTCTCATTAAGATAGTGAGGAAATGTAAGAGATAAAAAGTTGAAATTCAATTCAATACCCGAGCAAGGGGTAACTGACCTTTGGACTTGTCATCAACCTCTTTCTTCCTGGTGGGAGATGTGGATGATTGGAAATACAGTATTAGAATGAGGGA
Organism: Homarus americanus; assembly: GCF_018991925.1. Lineage (NCBI taxonomy): Eukaryota > Metazoa > Arthropoda > Malacostraca > Decapoda > Nephropidae > Homarus > Homarus americanus. Next base: position 329,653 of record NW_024751286.1, read on the forward strand.
AGAGCAATGGAAGGGTTGTACTATACTGGAGGTGTTTTGTAAGTTAGGGACTGTATTGTGGATTAATCATAGTGCTAATAGAAACACACTAGATGACTGGTCTTAGCATATACTGTAAAGTGAATTGGTGTGATGTTTTGTAATCACTAAGAGATATGAGATTATATTTGTATGTAAGTCGAGGCTGTGAGAAGTGTGTTTGTGTGTGGAATGATGCTGTTTGTTTTAACCCTTCCTGTTGCATTCTCTATACCTGTATTGTATATAATATATATATATATTATAATTAAGAAATAAATTCTCAATGTTCTTCTGTGTCATTTCTTCCCCTTTTTAATGTTTCTGATTTGCTTGATCAACTCTATACAAACTGTCTGAGGAATAATGAACAGTGTTGGCCTTCAACTCCATACTGTATGGTAGTTTTTTTGGACGTGCTAATTCTATTATTGTTGCTGCTTGCTTGTGCACTCCAGTTCAGTTTTAATAATACAGTATTTATATATGCACTTGTGAATAATTTTATTGGGGATTATCTGTTCCTTTTTGTCTTAAGTTGTTTTAAATTATTATAATTTATAATGATGATTTTGCCTGCTATTGATTTCTTTATAAAATGTAATTAAGTTTATTAAAGAAGCTTGCTGTAATTATTCTTTATTTTATATCTTCCTTTACTCTTTTGCCACTTATTTTTTTCTTATGTTGATATAAAGTTATTGTGTAGTATTGTCTTATTTCAGTCATCTTGCCTTCTGGTGTTGTTTTTTACTGTACAGAACATGGCAGAGATGAAATATGGAGGTAGTGAATTAATTACCTACATTAATCCCATATTTTCAGACTAATGTTTCTGGTCACTTTCCTGTTGTCAGTTTTTAAAGAACAGATATGTGTTTAATAGTCAGATAGTTCTGGGTTCAAGGCTGGGACATTCCATATATTATAATTGGCTTAAGTTGATGTCTATGTGGACAAGTGTATGTATGAGGAGTGTGATATGGGAGCAGCATATTTGGATGGCATGTTGCTATTACATATAAATGCTTCACTATCAGTTTTGAGTTGATTTTTGTAATCATAGAAACATAGATGTAGTTACAACGTATATAATGTAGGATTGTTACTTTTAAGAACTGCAAGCATAACTTAACAAGCTGTGATTTTCATATTGAGGTGTTTTTTCACTATTACTGCTCATGTTAGTTGAATGAGCATCCTGTATTATTCTGCAAAAGTTTATCTTCAATAATTAGCATAGATTTTAAGAGATGTCATATAATAGTAAATTGGATCTACAGGGTGGTCACTCGGGCTCTGCTGGTGGTAGTGGAGCGAGTTCTGATGTTCTGAACCGCATCACCAAGCTAGAAGGGGAGAATAAAAATCTTTCATCAAGTGAGTACAATATTATTTAACAGTTTTTTTTTAAAGAACTATGTTTACTTAATATCACTTTTTTAAACTAATTTCCTTTTGGAGGGATCTTTAGCCATTTGCAGTGCACAAAAAAATAATGTGTGAGAATTTGAGAAGCAGAGAGAGAGAGAGAGAGAGCACTCGTCTTGACCACGAACATCACAAGGCACTAGTATATTGTCAAATGCAGCTTTTAATGACTACAAGCAAATGTTTATGATCATCCTACAGCAATAATAGCACCACAAGGGTTGACAGAATCTTGCAATAAAAGAAAAAAATGTAGTTGATTTTATTTTGCTAATTCAGTTTTAATACTGGTCCTTGGGAGAAACATGCTAAAGGAAAGCAGTTGGTGGAATATTTCTCACAGTATTGAACAAACACTTAATATATTTTGACAGTTTCATCCATATAAATCCTCAAGTTGTTTGTTTTGATTAGCATGAGTTTGCAGATGTGTACTAGCTGGTAGACAACGACCGCTAAACATTTCCACCATTCATGTGACAAAAGTGAGTTGCCATTAGTTTATCTTGCTTTTATCGTGATTATTCGTGGCGCTCCCATCAGAGTATGCACGAAGCTTACAAACATCCAATCGTGTGAGAAGCCTTTTGAAATTGAATTTTTTGTCCCTTTTTTGGCTTGCATGAGATGGAAAACTATGCTGCATACTACATATCTCTTAGCTACTACTACATGCTATCTTATACTCACCAGTAACTAGGAGAAATTTATAGTGAAGTGGGACATTATGGGCTAAGTAATTTTTATAATTTGTCGAGTTAGGTGAGTCTATATTTGCTCGGGTTGTACTGTCTGCTGTCAGAAATGATATAGCCTGAAATCTCTCCTGATAGCAGACTTTGCTTAGGTGTTGGATAGTATGGGAGAGTGTTGGTTACGGATGTGGTAAGTTGACAAATAAGTTGGTGACATGTTGGGTAGACTATGTATCCAGTATCCTGACAATTGGTAACCCTTTCACTGGCTACATCACTAAGAGCCTGACTCCCTCTCACTGGCTACATCACTAAGAGCCTGACTCCCTCTCACTGGCTACATCACTTAGAGCCTGACTCCCTCTCACTGGCTACATCACTTAGAGCCTGACTCCCTCTCACTGGCTACATCACTTAGAGCCTGACTCCCTCTTGCTGGCTTGTCTCAGGTATGGTCACAAACCAAGTTTTGGTGGACACCGCTGGTGTTGTCAGCCAGCAGGCTGTTGAGATATGGATAATGCAACCAGATTGGGATGACACAATATGTGTGTCATCAGCCAGCAATAGGGCGAGATTTGTCCAACTGTCTAAATGTGAAACGGTTAAGGTAAAAATCCATTTAAAAGGAACCACTACACTAAAAAACTCCACAATACAATCGATTATATATTAAAACTAAAATATTACAGTAATGTTATTCTTTGTCTTCCCCCTCCTCACATTATCTGGCACTACAGAGTAACCTCAGAAATCTGGAAGGTTAGTCCTACCTTTATTGTCATTAGGTAGTGTTACTCTTTGAGTAGGGTGCAATATTGCACAAGCGGCTGTAGCTCAGGCAGTTACTCCTGCTGTCCTTTTCAAGCTTGCTTAAGTGTACAGGAGTTGCCCGATACTGACATTAAGTTAGAGATGGGGGATTGAACCTGAAATCATAGCTTGTAACTGAACCAGGATCAGGTGACCCAAATCCCTTCCCTCTTCTCATTGGGATGGCTTACAGGGATGAAATGGAGGCAATTGATTCTACTTTGTAGTTATGCGTTCAAGTTAAAACGAAACAAGATTAAGGCTTGCATGTGCTTACTTGGCAGCAAAAGCTCTTAGTCTTCTCTCTGTATGAAGAACTTTTATACCAAATTCCTCCATTCAAGTAATGCAGTAAGGATGGGAAGGTTGATCTGTTTTTTTTTATTATTTATTTATTTATTTTTTCTTCAGATATCTTGTCACAGTTTCAGGTCTTGAAAGCAGAGTTTTCAGCTCCGTAGACTTTGTGGTCTGTATAAATTTCCCAGCCTCAGTTCAGTTAGAAAATAGGATTCAGAACAATCCCTCATTTATCTTTTTAACTTGACTTCATTTTCTTCCAGCTGTATCATCCCTGGAGCAGACAATCCTAACTCTAACAAAGCGATTAGAAATGCTTGAATGCGACGACAAGACCACTACAGCACCAACTTCTGCCTCTCCAAAAAAGCCCGTACCAATGGAAACAGAGGATGATGATGATGATGACGACGTTGACTTGTTTGGATCTGATGATGAGGTGAGTAGTGGTTTCCCATAAGAATTATATTAAGTATCATTTTTGCTGCCCCTGAGTACATAATGCTTTTGTTGGAAGTATTGGATTACCCTCATTGACCAAGAGGAAGATTGTTGAAGCTATTAATCTTTTGGAGTGAGGTGTGTGCAAACCTGTGTGTTCCTCAATTTTATACACCTGATTGGGGGCAGGGTTATGTTTTCCAGATCCAAAGGTAAGTGTGGATTGTGTTCTTGACACCAATGGGGGATTCAATATATAAAATTGAGCTTTGAGTAATGAATGTTCCCTTACTGAAGCAACTATCTTGTTTGAAAACCTTGTCCTGCTAGTGGGGTAGTTAATGTTGAATATTTTTTCTAATTATTGAATTCTTATCATGAGATCCTGCACTTGTTCATTGACAGACTCTCATGGCCTGGCCCCCTGGGTCATTTGCTTGTCAAAGTGCCTTTAAATAAGGATTCAGTGATTCAATCCTCATTTAATGAAAATCATAAAAGTTCTGAAATTAATGAAATTGTTGGTGGTTTTAGGTCCGTAATCTTAATGCTGTTTAAATACACAAAAACCTTCTTTATCAACAGGACGATGAAGCAGCAGCACGCGTAAGGGAAGAGCGAATAAAGGCCTATGCAGAGAAGAAAGCCAAGAAACCTGGTCCTATTGCAAAGTCCTCAGTTCTGCTTGATTGCAAACCTTGGGATGACGAGACAGATATGTTTGTCATGGAAACAGAAGTCCGTAAAATTGTGATGGACGGTCTCGTATGGGGTGCTGGTAAGTGAGATTCTTGTTATTCATAATAATATCAGACACTAAAGCAACATGGATGATAAAAGTGGATGTAAAGGATTAAAAAGGAGAAAACTAGTACAGTATCAAATGAGATGACTTAGTTTTCCAGAGAAGTTGTGTAGTCAGCAGTGGATTTATTGGAGGAATGTAAGTAGGCGTCATTTATTGCCCATTACCGTAATTTTTCTTGATTAATTTTCATGAATGATTTTTACCTTTGACACTTGTCACATCTTGTTATTTAAAAAACTTTTTATCCTTTTTGTAATTCTACAGCAAAACTGGTGCCATTAGCTTATGGAATTCAGAAACTTTCCATTCTGTGTACGGTGGAAGATGAAAAGGTCTCCATAGATGATCTAAGTGAGAAGATTCAAGAAATAGAGAACTATGTAAGTAGATGACCAGTGTATGGTTATTTCTGTAAATAAAAAATTATTATTCATCTAATAATCCTATAAATATGAAATACTTTACCCGAGGATTCAAATAGGAATACAAATACAGTAATATCTTTGTTAGCCGGAATCACTCAAACTTGGAACTCTCCGATAGCCGGAATTGAAATTTTCTGGAAAATTCTGAGAAAATCTTTCCGTTACCCGGAAAATTCAGGGGATGAGGGATATTTTTCCGGGTTCGAGAGATAATGTAATGGGCAATTTCTGGAACTTCCAAGAGCATTTTTCCATTACTCGGAAAATTCCGGGGACGAGGGATTTTTTCCAGCTCTGAGAGACTCGTCTCATGACCCCGGATTCGCTCATTCCCGGAGTTGTTCTGCACCAATTGTTCCGGCTAATGGGGACATCACTGCACCATACTTGGATTTCTAATAGTAATGTATTCTAATATGAACACTCCATCCCTGACAGTCACTGGCAGGGATTTCCCAGGTTGATGGTTTAGGTTGAGAGATGTACCAATTGATAGTGCCATCTGTCACTGTTTAGGTTCAAGCTTGGGTTAAAACCTTTAACCCCCTTGTGTATGAACCCCTTTCTGAGTTGAATAAAATGATCTTGCGTTAGCCAAATCAATTATTAAAAGTGGTGTCCGTATTGTGAAGGGGTTTAATCTATGGGTGGCAAGTCTCCTGGCCCCTCCCTGACCAGTTTATGAAGAGGGGTTTCCACGATCAATCCTTAATTTTTATTTATTTTTCCACAGGTTCAGAGTGTTGACATCGCTGCATTCAACAAAGTCTGAAATGCTATTCATTCCAGTGCTAATTGAATAAAGAAGTCAGTTTATATAAGTACGATTGAATTTTTCATCTCCTGTTTTATTATTATTATTATTACGATAGCCCGGTGAGGAGATTAACCTGCCGCGATGCAGTTTATTTGGAGTTGACGTGGCCGGTTAATCTCCTTACCGGGCGATCATAGTCAAACGTGTTACAGGTTTGGCTTGGATCAGACTGCCTCTGGTGTGTTTAGGGCGATCAGTTGCCGGGTACTGCCATGTGTTATCGTCCAGGAGCCTGGGTGAAATTCAAGCCAATTCATCATGTACTGTACACGTCTTGTTCCTCATTAAGACACGAGCCGACTCGCCAGCGTCTCCTCGCCTGTAACAGAACAACGTTAATTCTTATCGCTCCCCATAATTACTTTCACTAATCTTATCACTCATATGATTACCACTGTCAATTATAATATTTGGTACATTTTTACCAAAGTATCTTGCGGACTTCAAAATCATTATGGATCATAACTTTGGGTAAGTGGTTGGAAGAACTTATGCTTTTAAATTTTGAATTTGGTTAAGAAGTGAGAGTATAGAATTATTAGATAAAACAAAAAGGTAGAGTTTTATGGAACCCTAATCTTATGCCAGATGGGATCATGGTTGGTAGATTCAAGCTTTGGATTACAGGAGTAAGGGAGGTTCAAATGATCACGAGTACAGTTGTTGTCTCCTATATGAAATGGGAGATTTTTTATAATTTAAGTGAAGATTATGGTCATTATATGTCGAAATTTGTGCTTCTGTAAGAAATAAAAACGGGATGATGAATAGGAAATGGGTTTACATTAGTATGAATACTTCTGATATTACACATGTATAATAATAGTAGTAGGTGGATGTAGGTTTGGGCAGGATGGTCAGGGATGAATGTTAACCAGTGAGGTCTCTTACAATATAGACGAACATCATTAGTATAGTTTGGTGAAGAAGTGTAATACAAGTAATTTTACTGTTTAACACCCACTGTGAAAATGGCCTCTGGAACTCTTAACTTGAGAAAGCAGTTATCCCATTCAACCATGAGCTGACGTTACTACTGAAATGATGTTCTTGACCGCTAGTTAGACAACCTCCCCACGAACTACCGCCAGGTTAAGGTCTATGTACTGTCAGAAGCAAGTTTTGGTCATTCATAACCAGTACCCTCTGCTTGCATAGCTAATTCTTCCTTAGAACTGAAGGATTCAGAGTACTGTACTGTACTGGGCAACTGGATAGAAAGGGTCAAATACTAAGGTGAAAAGAGAATTTACTTGTTGTGAAGGATATTTGTTAATAACAGTGGAAGAAAAATAGCTACAGGGAGATAATCCACTGTGAAAAATTGATACTTCTCCCATGGTTGTACTTTCAGGAGTGCCTGAGGCTTACAGATCATTACTGTACAGTACTATATTTTGAACCCAGCACAAATAATTACTACTTGTTTACAGTTTTAGCCTCAAGAAGGTATAAGTGACACAGTTATTGCATGGAAACTACCAGTCGATGAATGGACTAATAAATGGATATGGACAGATAAGGTACTTAAACTCTTAAATGGTTACCATCATTAGTGGAAGTTAGGGCCAAATGCAAGAACTGCCGTCGTGTACACGATGCTGTGGTATCCCGATGGTTGCTTTGCAAGAAGCACTCGGTACTTAAAAAAAAAAAAAGTGCGATTCATTATTGGAACGTGGGAGAATTTCGTGGTACTCTCCCCTCCGCCCGATGACCACTACGATGGAACAATATTTTGTAACCAAAAGAAAAGAAATAGAATTGGATGCACATGAATTGTATAAATCTGCAAAGGAATAATATTTTTTATAAGATATCCTTCATATAGAACATCACATGAAGAATTTTATTGTTCTTTTTAAAAGAATTCCATGTTTGTGTGGGAACATCTGCCAGCCTCTACTTATAATACCTAATACTGTACTTTGTTATATTCTACTGACTTGATCCACAGAACAGGCCATAGTTCTCTTTATTACCCTCACCCAACCCCAAGTTGGTGACAAACTTAATACTTTATTGTTAGATTTAATAAGGTCAAAGAAGGAAGGAACAGATATTACACTCTATTCCTATGTCCTTATGGTTGTCACAGGCTTTATTTACCTATATTCACTGTAAGTGATCATATTTCAAACCCAGAATTGGCTTATAATCCAAAAAATAGGAAAATGAGGTGCACCTTAGCTTGGGATTCAAGTTTTTCATGTTGGTAACTCGTGCCACTGCCAAAGTTTTGATGGTCGCAGCATACCAACCTCCTCGTCTTCCGTCAGTTGGTATCATCTGATTACACCACAATGAAGTAGTAACAACACCCGACGGTTGGGAACCACCATGACCCTTCTTGAATAATCGGTAAACTTTACTTCCATCGTATTACAACCACCGGGATACCACAGCATTGTGTACACGATGTCAGTTCTTGCATTTGGCCCTTAGTTTCCCCAGTGGGTAAATTACTTGTGGTGGAGGATGTCGTAACTGTCAAGTAGCAGCTCTTTGGATTGCTGCACAACCTGTACACCTGAGATCGATAGCTGTCCACAGTGAAGCAGCTATGCACGACCAGCAAGATCTTGGACAACAACCAAACATATCTACAGTACAACCCCTCAACAAAACATCTCGCTACAGAACGATACGTATGATGAAGAGTCTTATAAGCATCATGCACCGGAAAATGTATGAAAGCATTTTCACAAGCAGTCATGAAGCAGAAGTGTCATTGCACAGTCTTATAGGGTAATACAGTCTCTGAACTCTAAGGTGAATGCAATTGTAGACGAGACTAATCAACTAACTCGTATTATCCGTGGCTTAACTCGATCAATGCCTACACTAGTAGAATGGTTAGTATGCTTTACAGATTATTTGCATGCAGCCAAAACAACTACCCAAGCTCTCACAGAAACCAATGATATATTCATAGTTGACTTAGTGATTGCAGGTTTGGGTTGTGTAGATGCACAACTTTTGCCAATAGGCCAACTTATTGCCTCTTTAAATATAGCTAAATCTGACTGTCATCTAACCCCCATCGTTCAGGAGCAGGAGGTGAAATTTTATTGCCCCTTGTTAGAAGCATCCTTAATGCACAAGGAAATACTAATACACATTCCACTAAAATAAGAGAAGAAATTTAATGCATGGCACTTGGAACCATTTTCAATGAAAGCAAATGCCAATCATCTGGTTGTTAACTAACACACACAATTGATTTTAGTTTCAAAAGAGTTTTCACTAGTTAGGGTAACTAAGCATGATACACAGAATCATTGTAAGTCACTTTACTTTCATTTGCATGTCTGTCGCGTTTATGCTTTCGCTTTCACACGGGCTGTAGAAGCAGCTGCTTGTGAACTAGCCAGTTGTGGAATTGCCCCCACACAGAGTATCTATAGAGGTGAAGGATTTAGAAAGTGCCACTGTAGATGTAGCATGTCCTATCTATGAATCATATGAAAAGGTTGATAAAGAATTCTACCTGTATCCTCCAGACTGATGTCTTTAATGTTTTAGCAAAATATTTGTTTTACTCAATTTAATTTTTTGTTGTAAATGTGAAATAAAAGTAAAATTATTTGTACCTATGTGAATTTTAATATTTTTTCTTCATATAAATTGCCCAGTTCATGAACTAGGTAAGATTTCATAAATGTTGTTTTGGAAGACGAAGGACCAGGCTTTATGTGATAAACAACATAGTCTACGTCAGTTTTTGTAGTCCCTGTGGTGTCGTGGTAGCGTTCCCTGTTCCTATGTGGAAGTCCAGGGTCCCATTTCTTTTGACTATTGGAGTATTGAGTGTACAGTATATTGAGGCCGCATGCATTTGGACTTATCATATATATATAGTGTGTGTGTGTGTCATAGCATGTTACTGTACACACAACTGCAGGAAACGACGGGCCTGATAATTATACAGTAGATCCTGGATGAAAATCAACATAACCTCGGGACCACCAATGTGTAGAGGTAATGGCTGTAGGGGGGCACACTCGCCTTGCCTTGCTTGACATCACCAGATAATGAGACATCATAACACCTGAAGATGTGAAAGACTTAAGGTAAACAATTTTAACCTGATCATTGTTAGTAAAACGAATTTATATTTGCATGTTCCTAAATTGCAAACGTGCAGATACATTACAACATAACATTAATGACAGGTCTGACGAGTAAAAAAAAAAGGCTGCAATAAATATGTATTTCCAAACAATGACCAAACATAATGTGGTAACTTGCCCTGATAACGATTCTCTTATTTACTCACAATAAGTAAGTATAATAACCAAATATTATTTTCTACAGTATTAATCTTATAATATGTTTGTATCATAATTTAAGCTTGCTCTCACATTAGTGATTTATGTATAAAGTCATCAGACGTGAACAGCTCCACCTGTTAGGACACTCCCGGCGACTACACTAGGCATTGTGTTGTTTAACTGGCGCTGTAAGAAGCTTTGTCTATGGGTTGAAAATCAAAATTGAACCAAAGAATTAACAGAGTTCCTTCCAGTGGTTCATTCTGCTTCCTGAAGACACATACCTTTTGAGGTGAGTGTACAGAGGCTGCTTAGGGGTGGACACACTAACTCTCAGTAGGACAAGAGGACGTGTGTCTTGGGCATGATCCCACCTAATGACTGCTCTCTACCCTCGTCTCGGCTGGGCGACTCTCGCCGGCCATAGACTCTGAGCAAGGACTTGTAAACTAGCTAGAACTGATTACAAACCAAGCCCTTCGACAACATATACCAGACATAAATGCGATTTCTACTGGGAATGAATGATGTTCAGTGGATAATTGACAATACTATATTGACATTATATAAGACTATTTAATTGGTGAATAGATAATGACTTAAATCTGGTTCTGTAAAATTGTAATAATAACCAACACTGTTATTTATTTAACAGTAAAGATACAAATACTGTAATAAGTCGAATAACCAATATTACTACTACTACAGTACTACTTTGCTGTTACTCAAAATTGAGTATGATGATCATCCAGCTATGATACAATGATATGAGTTATTAAAGATGTCACCATCGTTGGTGAGCTCTGAGGTGACTCGAGAGGCCGATACGGGACCGGCAGGGCCGTCCACAGATGGTGCTTGTGTGGGGGGCTACGTCTAGGGCAGGAGCGTATTTTCGCCGTTGGCTCTTGTCTGCCTTGATATGCAGTCGGGGTAACTCGTAAGCATTGACGCCTCCTGTGGTGCTCCTCAAAGCGTTAGGATGTGGAGTGAGTATCTCCCAGGTGAGGGACCCGAGTCGATTTGGTACTTTTTCAGGTTTTTCCTTAGACTTACACCTTTTCTGTTGCCAGACAGCGTTATGTTCATCATTCATTAGGTGACAGTAAAATAGCTGTTTTGGCAGTCTACTGTCGTCCATGTGGGCAACATGGCCACTTCAACGTAGTTTTTCGTGGATAATGGTAGCCTTGATGCTCCTGCAGTTAAAATCAGCGAGAATACTGGCATTTGCTCTTTTGTCTTCCCAACGAACTCGGAGGATGGAACATAGACTACATTGGTAAAAGTTTTCAAGTGCCTTGAGGTGTCTCCTGTATGTGACCCATGTCTCGCTGCCATACAGCAGGATTGGGAGGAGCACTGAATGATACACGTGCAACTTTGTAGATAACTTCAGCTCCTTACAACTGAAGACACGAGTACAGAGTCTGCCAAAGGCTTGAGATGCACATCTGATCCGATGTTCAACCTCTTTATTGATGTTCGCGGTGATGGACAGGCGAGAGTCAAGATACTGAAAGTGGGTAATATTAGAGAGTGTAGTACCATTAATCTAGTTGGATGGTGGAGGTGTGACTGAACCAGGAGCAAACTAAAAGAGAATCTGAGTCTTACATTCACCTCAAGGCCGAAGTATGCCTACGCATCTGTTTAGGTGTTCAGGATCCCCTGTAGGTTGTGTGCAGAGTGAGCAATGAGGGTGAGATCGTGTGCCTACTGAAGTTCAGAGATGGAAGCATGCCGGCACCTTTGTTCCTGATGGAGTCGTCTAAATTGGCACTGGCACGAGTCAGGAAGGCAGCCAAGTAAATGGAAAAGAGAGTTGGTGCGAGAGCACAACCTTGTTTTACCCCCGTTTGGATGGAGAAGAACTCAGACGGTGCCATTGTGCAGGATACTGACGTTCATGCCTACTTGGAGTTCCCTTACAATGGTGATAAATTATGGCGGGCAACCAAAACGACTGAGGGTTTACCATATGGCTACCCTGTTGACCGAGTCGAAGGCCCTAGTAAGGGCGATGAAGGCCATTTACAAGTATTGATACTGTTCTCTGCGCTTTTCCTGTATCTGGCTGGCAGCAAAGATCAAGTTAGTGGTGCCTCGTCATGGTCTAAAGCCACATTGAGGATTTGGGAGGAAGTTTTCCACTTCAGGAAGAAGTCGGTATAGGAGGACTCAGGTGATAATCTTGCTGGCTATGGACAGCAGTGAGATCCCATGGTAGTTGCCACCGTCTGACCGGTCTCCCTTGTTCTTATAAATATTGACGATGGAGGCGTCTTTAAGATCTTGGGGGACTTCTTCCTTCTCCTATAAGGGCCGTGCCTCTTATAACATTTTTCTTTGCTCTAATACTTATAACCATTGGTAGCGTGACGAGAGGAGGCTCGTGGGTATATGTAATGATAGTATCAAGTAATAGGGAAGAAATAACGGTAGATACTGTAGGTAAATAATAGACACAATATACAAATACAAAATTTATTTAAACATTAATATGGAGGAAGGAGAAAGAATATATGTACCAACAGACGAAATCTGGTACTATGCCCTCGCCCTTATATTATTATTATTATTATTATTATTAGCACACACACATACACACAGTCCATAATGCGGTCAGCCACGAGAGGGTTAGTGGGCGGTGGGTGGTGGTTAGAGGGTGTGGTGGTGGGAAAAGCGAGTGTTTCTTTGAGAATAAGGTTGAGATAATGTAAATAGGCTAGGTCAAGGGGTGGTGGGTGGTGATAGTGGTGGTATATTAGGCCGCCACACTGAAGGGACATCATCATTCAACTCAATATGTCCCAACAGCTTGTG